>NW_024064153.1:594280-763362 GCF_009727055.1 Benincasa hispida | reverse complement strand
TGCTTCTCTATATTTAAGTTCAAAGGCTTCATCGATGCTTCTCCATCTTTAAGTTCAAAGGCTTCGTTGATGCCTCTCCATCTTTAAGTTCAAGATTGGCATGCATGGCCCCACTTCCATCTTCAAGTTAAAGGTTGGTGTGCATGACTCCACTCCATCTTCAAGTTCAAGGTCGGTGTGCATGGCTCGGCTCCATCTTCAATGACTCAATCTACAAAATCATGATGCAGCTTCGCTTCATCTCCAAACTAATGACACGGCTTCACTTCATCTTTAAAGTCATGGTGTGGCTTCGTTTTATCTAATGACGCGGCTTCGCTTCATCTTCAAGTCGTACCGTGGCTTCGTTTCATCTCCAAACTAATGACGCGACTTCACTTCATCTTCAAAGTCGTGGCATGGCTTCATTTCAACTCCAAACTAATGACGCGGCTTCGCTTCATCTCCAAGTCGTGGCATGGCTTCGTTTCATCTCCAAACTGATGATGTGACTTTGCTCCATCTTCAAAGTCATGGTGCGATTTCGTTTCCTCTCCAAAATATTGGTACAACTTCACCTCTTCTCCAAAATTTGTGTAGCTTCGCTTCCTCTCCAAAAATGTGGGTGTGGTTTCACCTCATATGCGAGATCAAGTTTGGTTTGTCTAACTCTACCTCATATGCGAGGACGACTTTAGTCCATCCGGCTCCACCTCATATGTAAGGACAACTCCGGTACGTCTGGCTCCACCTTGTACGCAAGATCGACTCTAGCCAACCTAACTCCATTCAAAATCTTGATGGCACATTCTTCTCATCTTCAAGGTTTGATGGCATATCCGCCTCATCTTCAAATACTCAATGGCATATTTCCCTTATCTTCAAATTTTGATCAAGGAGTAACATAACAAGGCAAACCTTTCGAGGATCCTCCCTAGGGTGATCGAATGGGAGAGTTGTATGCCTTTGCGGAGCCCCTTCCCATGACGATCATGATACACGAGCGGCGCTACAAGGTAGACCTTTCCGAGATCCTCCCTAGGGTGATCGAATGGGAGAGTTGTTAGCCTTTGCGGGGCCCCTCCCATGATGATCAGGATACACGAGCGGTGCTACAAGGTAGACCTTTCTGAGATCCTCCCTAGGGTGATTGAATGGGAAAGTTGTAAGCCTTTGCGAGGCCCCTCCCATGACAATCAGGATACACGAGTGGCGCTACANATCAGGATACACGAGTGGCGCTACAAGGTAGACCTTTCCGAGATCCTCCCTAGGGTGATCAAATGGGAGAGTTGTAAGCCTTTCGGGGCCCCTCCCATGACGATCAGGATGTACGAATGGTGCTACAAAGTAGACCTTTTCGGGATCCACCTAGGGTGATCGAATGGGAGAGTTGTAAGCCTTTGTAGGGCCCCTCCTATGATGATCAGGATGTACGAATGGTGCTACAAAGTAGACCTTTTCGGGATCCACCTAGGGTGATCGAATGGGAGAGTTGTAAGCCTTTCCGGGGCCCTTCCCATGACGATCAGGATACATGAGCGCACTAAAGACAGGTCGATGAGATTAAAAAAAAATTGTTTTGTTGTGCTTCTTTGGTTGCACCATAACTCCTACAAAAAAAATAGTAAGGGGGCAAGTTAGTAAAAAAAATAATAAAAAAAAAAAAGAAAGAGGGAAGCCCTAATTCCCCATCCTTCCTTCTTTCTCCCTTCTCCTCACTTACAGCTTCCTATTGCAATCCAAGTCTGATTGACAAAGGATGGAAAGGACGTAAGAACGAAGGAGATCACACTACAAGATGAAGAAGAGCAGCGTCCTGCCAGTATTTATATAGCTAAGTTCGATAGGATTTTTTTCTACTAATCAGTTGAAATCTGATAAAATCACGGGTGACTCGAACTGAATACTGTTTATTTTGTTGTGGAACTCCGATTCTTGCTGAAATTAGTTAAGAGTCAACAAAAAAAGATCATGCTCGATTGGAGGCTGTCTGAATTAGGAGTCACGGTGGAGTTTTGGATCCCCAAATTCAATGGCGAGGAGTTTTGAGCTTAAGACTTGAGAGAATCTTGCATAAGCCAACAGTATGGAAAAGGAAATCTCGCTAAGGTTGGTATCGCTAGCCACAAAGCAGACGGCTGCCTGAAAAAAAAATTATTATTAATAAATAATAATAATAAAAAAAAAAAGAGAGAATCTCACTCGAAATGCTCTTGCTGATGTCGCTCTCTCCCATAATCTTGCTCAAAATGCTCCCGCTGATCTTGCTCTCTCCCACGATCTCGCTCTCTCCAGTGTCGTTCTCTCCCACAATCTAGCTCTCTCCAGTGTCGCTTTCTCCTAAAATCTCGCTCTCTCCCACAATCTCACTCGAAATGCTCTCGCTGATCTCGCTCTCTCCCACGATCTCGCTCTCTCCCACAATCTCGCTCTCTCCTAAAATCTCGTTCTCTCCACTCTCGCTCTCTCCCACTTTCTCACTCAAAATCTCGCTCTCTCCAACAAACTTCACGTGCATCAAGCACTGCAAACAGAAGATTATGAAAGGAAAGGAACTTGTGAACTTAGTCGCCATCTTAGTGCCTTCAGAGACAACGTGTTTGGACAATTCTCGAAGATACCGTTGATGAAGTTGTTCATGATACCCATGGCCTTGCTGGAAATACCGTGTCTGGATGAACTTGCTTCAGCACCTTGAAGATGTAGTCTTCTACATTTCTACACTCTTCTTCGTCCTCTTCTTCTTCTTGTCTCCGGCAGCAGAGTATCATTCCTTCTTCAGCTGTTAAACAAATCGAATTCGATTCTCAAATTAAGTTCCTGGTGAAGTTGGTAGGGTATCGCTGGTGATGGCTTGGTATCGCTGGTAATGGCCTGGTATCGCTAGTAATGGCTTTGTATCGTTGGTAATAATCTGATCTCGCTGGTAATGGTCTGATCTCGCTGGTAATGATTTGGTATCACTGGTAATGGCCTGATCTCACTGATAATGGCTTGGTATCGCTAGTAATGGCCTGATCTCGCTAGTAAGGCTATCTTCCAATACATTGGCTCTCCAAAATCTCTTCCATTTAAGTTCAAATTCATATTCCATTCAAATTGGAATTAAAATCAACTGTTATTCCAAATCTCAGTCTAAAGTTTCGAATCCAAATTTTTATTCTAAATTCAATCCAGCCAAATCGAGTGAGATAAATGTCAAATCCGTCCCAAATTAAAATTTTGCCATATCCCAAATTTTATCAATATTCGAATGCTTAATCTTGATATTAAGTTATGAATAAAATGCCGAGTCAAAATTTGGCTATATTCCAAATTTTATCTCAAATTTAAATCAACCTTAGTTTCTATACTCATTTCCAAGTAAAATTGAGCATATCCCAAATTTTTATCTCAAACGAAAATTGATCAAGATTCAATTTCACCCCAAATTCTATTCCGAATTCGAATTAAATTAAATTTGCAATTAAAGTGGAACATAAATTCTACCTTAGTTCAAATTAAAGTTTACTTAGCGAAAGTGTGTCAAATGAACAAGATTTCAAATCAAAATTTTGAGCTAAATTCTCATATTTTGATCATGATGATGCATCAAATTACAAGAGTCGAAAAATCATACTTTGATCTCAAATTACATTTTTTTTTTAGATTCATCCACCCATATACGTGCATAAATCTTGAAAAGAGGGCATTTGTTGAATGAGAAATTTTGGACCAATCACAAGTCACCACGTCATTTGCTAAATTAACGACGAATTTCTAAATCATTGACTTTGGGTCCAATTAGAAGTTGACACGTCCCGAATTGAATTGAAGACAAGTTTCGATGACGTCACGCGGATGAATCAGATGAGATTAAATTGGTCCAATTTGATATTACTATTTGGGCTTAAAGTCCAAACTATAAAAAAAGTTGAATTGGACCCAAATTTCAGATCAGGCCCAAAACCAACTAATTGGACCCAAGGGTCTGGCTCATGGACCAACCAAGCCCATGAAGCCTACTTGAGAAATCTATAAATAGAGAAGTTCTCTTCATTTGTAAGGGCAGCATTTTCTACACTCAGAAGACTTAGAGAGAATTCAATAACAAGAAGAGGACTTCCAAGACTCCTGAAGCTGCACTTCTATAAGGTAGAAGACCTTTGAAGACACAAATACTCTTCTAAGACTTCTACTTCAAGCTTCCAAGACTCCTGAAATTGTACTCCTATAAGGCAGAAGACCTTTGAAGACACAAATACTCTTCCAAGACTTCTACTTCAAGCTTCCAAGACTCCTAAAACTGCACTCCTATAAGGCAGAAGACCTTTGAAGACACAAATATTCTTCCAAGACTTCTACTTCAAGCTTCCAAGACTTCTGAAGCTGCTCTTCTATAAGGCAGAAAACCTTTGAAGATACAAATACTCTTCCAAGACTTCTACTTCAAGCTTCCAAGACTCCTGAAGCTGCACTCCTATAAGGCAGAAGACCTTTGAAGACACAAATACTATTCTAAGACTTCTACTTCAAGCTGACTCCTGAAGCTGCACTTCTATAAGGTAGAAGACCTTTGAAGACACAAATACTCTTCCAAGACATCTTGTAATCTCGTAGTTTGTAAACTCAATATAAACATATTGTTGTTAATAAAATAAGTGTTATTTTATAAACATATACTTAATCCAATAAACTACGATATGAGGTTTTTTCATGTAATTTAAACAAGTATATAGAGACGTACAAGGGGATCTTGTTTAAGTAATAACCTAAATGGTTTGTAGTAGATGGATAAGGCTGGGTACCTTATCTTGGTGACACTACGGATACAACCCGCTTTGTAGGTGTTACAAGTGTTGTAAAGTGCTACAAATGATCTGATCCTGATCACTCATGTGGAGACATGCAAGCGGGGTATCCTACATAAAGAGTTTGTATAAGACCAGACCACGAAATGATTAGTCTCTTTATATAACGTCGTTAATAATAGAGACTTACATTTCACTAGGATGACCATAGGTGACATGAATTGAATCATGAGTGAGTTGTGAACTCCTGTTCATGAAAGCAGTCCTTTGATTTGTATGGGTGAGAGTGGCCTGATTGCCAACTCAACAAACCTACCATTTTGGGGATTCGTCTGACTGAAGAGCTGGGAACACAACTACACAAGACAAAATTCACTCCTTCCTCGATGCAGGGGCAAGTAGATAAATTGCTCCCCTAAGGGTTGATTCCAGGTCTTGAACATAGTGGCCACACCATCTCCTGGCCCGAGAGGGACTTGGTCATAGTGGGACTCATTAGAGGAATCAGTGGTACTTAAGGAGTTAGATGTAACTATAGAGGCAAAACGGTATTTTGGCTTAGCTATATTTACGGGCAATTTGTGAAGGGTCATCATACTGTTGATTGGTTATATCCAATGGACACAGAAATATATCTGTAGTGCGAAGAGTGCAGTTGTCGATCTTTAGTGGAGTGCCCGACAGTTAATGAATGGTGAATAATGTAATTAAAGAGTTTAATTAATTATTCATGTACCGTTGGAGCTTCAAGTTATAGGTCCATGAGGTCCCCTTGATAACTCAAAAGGATTTAGTTGAGAATCAGTTTTTAGATTAACTTGAATTGTTTAAATTAATAGAGGGATTTAATTATATAATTAAATTATTTTAATTATATGTGGTATAATTGTCACAATGTATTTGATACATTATAACTTAATAGGAGGAAATAAATATTGAATGAGATTCAAATATATTTTATATGAATTGGATATAAATATGATTTATATTAAATTCTATATAATAGAGAAAAGAAACTATAGTTTATATTGTATGTGATACAATATTAAAACTATAGGTTATATGTTATATTTGATATAACATATAATTTAATATAAATATAATTTGATAAGTTAGTTATCATATTTATTTATATTATATTATTATTTGAATAATAAAGAAGGGAGTTACAACTCCCTTTCCCATCTTTTCTCTCCACCCACTTTAGTGGAGGCGGTTATATTTTATGGCAAGAGGAATAAAACAAAAATAGTTTTTTCTTCTTTCTCTACATTTCGAACGTTGTTGTTGAACGATTGAGAGAAAGACAGAAGTGTTTGTGTGAAAAAGGTCTCAATCTTTCTCCTCCATAGTAATCTTCCCCTCTAAACCAAAATAGTCAGAGCCCACCACTCCTGGGTTCTCACTCTAAGAATACCAAGGTAACATTGTGGTAATGTCTGGATCAAGTTGTTCGTGACTATTCGAGGGAAACGCGAAGAAAAGTTCTTCAAAGGTGGGGTTTCTTGAAACCTATTTTCGTGTAAAAGCATGTTGTAATTTAATTTTAAATGCATATCTATTTGCATGTTTACTGTAAATTTTGTATTTGATAATTAATGGAATTTGATCGATCCGCTTCCACTCAAGGTTCTCCTCATACGAGATCCTTAGATTGGTATCAGAGCTAGGTTGTTGGTTTCTGATTCCAAATTCCATTCTTGTATTGAATCGTTTACAGTACTGGTGGGTTTTATCTACATGTCGTTTATGTAATAAATGTTTGTGGATGGCTTTGTTGATGGATGTTTCGGGATAGAAATCTCAGTTTAAGGCTTTCTTTAAATTTACAGAGTTGGATTATAAAGGGCCCTTGTGTTTTTAGGCATTATTATTGCAATCGAGTCTATAAATTTGTTAGTTTTGAGTCGTTCGTGGTGTTCCAGAGGCTTTAAAGAAGGGTTACAGTTCATAGTTTCGATGGAGAAGACAAAACAGAGATTCCAGATCATATAGCTAGAGCTAAATGATCAGGTAGCTTTTGTTATGCAATTGTGTAGAATTTCCACATGATCGTGTAGCATTTGCTAAACGAACACATAGCTAATGCTACACGATCATGTAGAGTTTGCTATACGATCATGTGGCATTTGCTACAAGATCACATAGGCACTCGGTTGCTGAATGATTGTGCGATATTGGACACTCGACGCATGCTTGCGTGCTACATGATGGCGTAGACTATCATGCTCATTGCATAGTCATTAGCTATGCAATTGCATAGTGTTGCATACTCAACGCATGCTTGCGTGCTACACGATCGCGTAGATTATCATGCTCATCGCATAGTCGTTAGCTATCGATCACATAGTGTTGCATACTCGACGCATAGTGCGTTTGCTACATGATCAGCTGCAAGGTGTTCTTTGAGGAGCGGTTCGGTTCGAGCGGTTCAAGACCCAGTTCACCTGTTCCGAACCGATAGACTCAAATCTTGTAATAGTTAGCCTTTGTTTTTCTTTTTTAGAGAGGTTTTATTCCAGTCCATCAATTTTTAGTATAAATATACATGTGATGTATGTTTGATGTTATATCTCATAATGTATGCCATATAGTTTTAAAACCCACCATAGGTTATGTATTTATTTTCATGCATCATTTTATATTATAAGTGTTATAATATATGAATATGCATGATTTAAATTACAAAAAACATGCTCATGCATTATATAATATAAGAGTTATAGTATATGTATGCATGCATTATAGCATATCCATGCATCATTTATATTATAAGTGTTATAATATAAGGTTGAATGGTTGTATGAAATGTATGTTATAGCATGGTTCATTACTTAGCTATATAAATGTTATATATTGGTAATGAATGAATATCCATAAAGAATGACATTACCTTAGGTTAAATTATAAATGTTATAATTAACTAATGTATGTCTATCATACAATGGTAGGTTTTAATTTGTTTCATTTACTTTATAAAAGTTATAAAAATGAAATTAGAAATTAAAATCAATAATCAATAGTTGCATGCAACATTTTTTAAAATAGTTTTAAAATATGATTGAGATAAACCTAAGTTCACAAATTTGTAATGAGATTAGAAATTAGATTAATCTTTTAAATCGGTTTAACAGGATTAAATTGATTTCAAGATTAAATTTGTAGCAAATATATCTACAAGAGACCTATTGTCTAAGGAGGGTTCTGGCTAGGCTGGGGTATTTAAGCTGACAGAAACAGAACACCCCTACCTGAAAACCTACCTGGAAAGATGAATTAGATATATTTTCTACAAGTATATAATTGTTGATTAATATTTGTTAAAATGTTTAATGAATGTTAATCAAAATTGTTTAACTTTCCGAAGTAAGTGTTACTTTTTGGCAAACTTAAACAATCACTTAGTAACAATAATCAGTCGTATTTTTCCTAAGTAAATTAAACCCTAGGTTGTTAAAATACTTAGTGGGAGGAATAAATGTATATGATACATCATTTTTCCATTCACGTTTCTCACTTAATATTAACACCTGAGACTCATGCTTGGCTTTGAGGTGTCCTAGGAGCGTCCCCCTTCAGATGGTGTTTGCATGAGTCAATATCAAGGTGAATGGAGAGAGTATTTATAGTAAGTGGAAGAGGGATGTGTGTCAACATGTCCTATGGTCTCTTTCATTGGATTGCACCGTGAGACCTTCTTACACGGCCTCGAGGCGCCCCCCTTCGGATGGTTTATGCAGTTGGTCAATATCAAGGCGAACTCAAGAAATGGATAGGGTCACTTTAGTTTTTGCCCCAATCGATTTTTCCTTTCTGTTGGCTCATTGGGGTGGAACTCTAGGATCTAAAATGAAGGGTCACACTTATGGGATATTATTAAGTAAGTTAAAGATTTCTTGACCAAATAAATGATGACTTATCTGTTAGGAATATCCTGGAACTCACAGTTTGTGTTAAACATTCTATTTATCAATAAAATATTATTGAGTATTTTATTCAATAAAATTGTTGATTTTGCATTCTATTATGAAAATCCAATAAATATATCCATGGCTATAGTATGAATACTTTAATTTTATGTGGTGACATAAACAGAATCAAGTTAATAGTATATAGTCTAAATGGTCTAATAAATATATGGATGAAATTGGGTATCTCATCCTGGTAACACTATGTAAAGCCCCCAATAATCTACACTTATAAAAGGAAGGGTAAAAAGGGGAATGTACAAGGAAATTCGGTTATGGAGACAGTGAGAGGTGCAAAGACGGTTTTAGGAGAAATATGGGGAGAGGATTTCGGTAAGGAAGGGACCACCAGTGGGTGATTAAATAGGACATGAAGTAACCTAAGAAAGAGGGGAAAAGAAGAATAAGGAAGAGTGTCTTCATGGAGGGATTTCCCAGCATCTCTCGAATTCCTGCTGGGTTTAGGGTTATTTTAAGTTGTTCTCTGTTTTTCTGTTTTGGTTTGAGAACCGTAGCTATTGTAGTTCTTGTTTGTTGATCGTTGGATATATTAAAGAAGTGCTTAATCTCATCGATTGTTTATTCTTGCTTCGTTGGTTCTTTTATTTTCTTATTTCTTGTGAGTGTGTAAGAGGAGAAGGTCGAGGTAGAATAGAGAGTCTTAACACACTATTGGATGCGGCCTATTTTGTATAAGTAATATAAATGATGTGATCCACAGATCATTCATGTAGAGACATGTAAGTGTGCATATAGATTGGACCACTAAATAGTCACTTTTCTTTACAACGACCGTTTACTGTTAAAACTGACTATTTCATTTTTAAGTAACCTAAGACAACTCGATTTTAATCATGAGCTAGCTATGAACTCCTGTTTATTCGGGATTATCCTTTGATCTGCATGGGTGAGAGTAGTCCAACAACACTGCTCAATAAACCTTCCATTTTGGGGATAAGACCGGATGAATAGCTGGGGACATAGCTCTGCAAGATGGAATTCACTCCTACCCATTTTAGGGTTAGCAGATAGATTGTTCTCTTAAGTATTGATTCCAGGTCTTGAACAACCGAGCCTCGCCTTCTCATGATAGAGAAAGTTCTAGATTCATAAGTATTATGAATCAAATTGTTCATTAGAGGGTCAGTGGGAACTTAAGGAACGATATGTATTCACATGGGAAAAACGGTAATCTTGACCCAACTGTAATTACGAACGACCTGTGAAGGATCGACTTACTGATTATGGTTTTTATGGACAAAAATATATCTATAGTGAGGAGAGTGCAACTATCGAGCTAAAGTGGAGTGTCTTGATAGTTAACGAATAGTAATTAATTCGATTAAAGATTTTTAACGAATTAATTACAGATCGTTGGAGCTCATGATCTGTAGGTTCATTAGGTCCCTCTACTAGCTCAATAAATTGGAAAAATAAATTGAGTATTGATGTATGAATTTTAGGGTTTTCAATTGATTGTATATGATACAATTATAACGTTTATTTTAATTGAAATTAAACGGAATTGAAAAATCAATTAATATTTAAATTATGAATTAAATATAAAATTGATTTATTGGTGATATTGTATTCATCTAATATTTAGATACTAAATTAATATTTAAATTAAAAATTAGTTTTATCTAATTAATTATTTTGAATTAATTTTATAAAACTAATTTAAAAAATAATGTTTTTTGAAAACATTTTTAGTTAGTGAATTTTTCCATATTTTGTGAAAAATCTACTAACTATATTTATCAGAGAATCACCAAATTCCATTGGTAATCTTCAAACTGGCGCTGCCCAACATGCAACTTGATACATTTGGATGGTTTTTATCTGTATATTGAAGCTCCATGCATGAAGATCAGTGAGAGATTGAAAAAAAATAGAAAAAGTTCTACATTGATAACCCTGCTCTCGTTCCTCATCAACTCAATTTGATTCAAATATTTCCACCACACATTTCAGCTTGAGCATAATAGAGAAGATTTCGGTGATAGTCCTTTCGGTGATTCAAGCAAGATCTTGGTGTTTTTCCAATTGATTTTATAGAGGAATCTTCAAAGGTAATATGTGTTTCAAATCCTCTTTTGAATATCATATGTACAACATGCTTAAAATTCAAATTAAATGTAGTTTAAGTGCTTGTTGATTCTTAGACTTTGCTGCGTGATATAGCATTCTTGGTATCAGAGAATGATTTAAGCACTTAACTATTGTTAATTTGAGTTTGGTGGGTGTTTTTCCATGAACTGCATGAAATAGTATTCTGATATGGTTTTTCCAGTTTTTTGGAATTTTAATGCTTTCAATTATGTTGTTTCTCTTGTAATTGGCTCTTGATTGATGGGTCTTAATATGTGTTTAACAGTCTGTAATTCAAATGGAGTCATTAGAAGTTGAAATTAGGTTGTAATTGAAGAAAGAAGTGAAGAAGGTCGAGCTGTAGATTCAAGTTTTTCAACATCTGCACAAATCTCGTTGTTGAAATTCAAGCGAGATTTCCCTTTCTAGCGATTTCGAGATTTCTCTTACCAGCAAGAGCGAGATGTTGATGTAAGTTCAAGCGAGATTTCATTTCAAATGAGATTCTGATAGAATTTTCGTGCGAGATTTCAAGTTCAAATGAGATTTTGAATCAAGTTTGAACGAGATTTCTAGTTCGAGCGAGATTTTATTGGAATTTTGAGCAAAAGATCGAGTTGAACGAGATTTTGAATTAAGTTCAAGCGAGATTTCGAAGCATGGAATGAGAGATCGATTTTTGAGCAAAAGTTGAACCGAGCGACACTAGAACTGGCGAGAGCTAGCGAAAGCAGCTGGTTCGACCGATTTTTCTCTTGAGATCCTGTCGAGTTCGGCCTTAAATGGTTTTGGCTGGTTCGGTTCAAACTTTTCTGGTCCGATTCAAGTTGTTGTTTGGGTTTGGTTTGGAGCGGTTCGAGCAGTCCAGAAGCGGTTTTGAAGCTGTTTTTGTCATATTTAGACTTTTTTGCACTTTAAAATGCCAAAACCAAAACTAAAAAACCATACCAGTATGTGTTTAATTGTTTATGCATGTGATGCATGGAATAATTAAATAAATCTTGTATATGAATACAGTATGCCATGTAGATTTAAAACCCCACCATAGGAAGCATGTTACTTGCATTGAAAGTATGTTGTTAATTGTTATAATATATAGTATGCATGAAAAGGGTTTTCTTTTAAAACCGTCAACTTAAGTACTCCCACCCTTCCCAGATACGTATCTGACACGCGATTTAACGTATTTATATTTTCAGATACTTTCTAGATACGTATCACGCGATTTGACGTATCTGTTATACTTTTTTTTTTTAAAGAAAAAAGATAAGTAACTCATCTAATCTTTCCCAATCTAAAATTAGGCAACCTATTTAAAAAGCTCACTATTTGAGTCCAAAAATAAAGGAAAAAAATAAATAAATAACAGACAGAATCCTAGACTAGAATCATATATTCTCCATCTTCACATTTGAGTTCCCACAAAGTCTACCAAAATATAAACCATTTGGATATCTTCAACAATTCAATGAAGAAGTTATTCGTTTACCTTCATACTTCTCCCTCTAATCTTCTTTTTCTTCTTTGTAATATGAGTCACTTTTCTATTGCATTTTATTAACTATTGTACTTCAATATCTTAGATGTTGCTTTTTTTGTATTGTATTTCAATGTTTGTATTATATTTTGTGCTATTGTTATTAACTTGTATGATAAATTTATCTATATCCTATATTTTTTTTAAAGAAAAAAATGTATCTTCAACGTATCAGTATCCTCATTTATTAGAAATATATATATTGAAAATATATGTATAAAAAATGATGTATTCTTAGACGTATCCATATCTTAGTTTTTTAGAAATTGACGAATCGCCATATCCGATCGTATCCGTATCGTGTAGCCGTATCTGTGTCTGTGCTTGATAGGTTATAGATGTTTAGCATGGTTTTTTTTTGTAAAATGTTATAAAATTAAATTAGACTTTAAAATCCATAACAAAGAGACACAACATGCTCATTTAGATTAACAGCTAGTTTTAACCGTTAAAATAGATTGTTACCTTATAAAATTTGGTTACAAACTCAAATCGGTTCATAAACCTGTCTAAGGTTGGGAGTACTTAAGTTGACGGTTTACGTAACACCTTCTACCTGGGAATTATGATCGAAAGATTGAGCGTTGTTAACTGATTTTATGAGCTGCATGATAGTGTGAGGTTTAAAACTGGTTTAAACACTTAGGCATTGTAGGGTTATATCCAAATATAAATGTTATACTTGGATAAAAATGATATAGACTTAGGTTGTTGATGACATGCAGAAATGCATGTCATCTTAGGCTTTTTATTTAGAATTATGAGGCCTGTTAAGTAGAATATGTGGCAATTATGTTAGGAATTCATGAGAAAATGAGCTTATGTCATTCAACATGATGAATCTTGACTAACCCATTATTATGCGTTATTATGCATTCAATGTTCTATTTTTGTAGCTAACGCAAGAAGTGGACGCAAATGTAGAAGCCGGACCACTGCATAGACGATCGCATGTGGAGAAACTCTCCATCGCAAAGGTGAACGCATTCGATCAACACATGGGTGTTGCGATAATCAGCCGCATGCGTCCATTGCATGGTAGTTGCGCTCGTCAAGTGATTGCGATCATCGTGTAGAGTTGCGTATTAAGCGAATGCGGTCACTGCATGATTGTGGCTACACGATAACACACACTAATGGGATTAACGCAAGGTTGGTGGAATGAATGCATCAACGCATATCTCGGGAAAATCAAAAGATGATGTTGACATTTTACCTACCACGCCGTTAGCAGCAGAGATTTAGAAAGGACTAAACGCGCCGCAAATGTCAGAATTAGAGCAGTTCATTAATGTTGTCGGTGATCTAGGCTCTATATAAAGAAGTCGATGAGCAGAATTTCAATTTATCTAGGGTTTTCACCCAAGGTTGAATCCAAGGTTTTCGCCTGAGGTTCGCCTTGGGGCGGATCCTTGTGATCCAGAAAAATGCGTGAGCAGAAGCTTGAGAGTTCTTTACCTCCTTCATCCATTCCAAGTGATGACCAGAGCTAGATCTCGAGAGAGTCAGCTCCTCCGCCCATCCATGGCAGCATCGGCAGCCTTGATGTACATCCGCTGGAAGCAAGTCATTACTTCTAGCCAGTCATTTTATTTTCTCTTCTTTTCTTATATTGTATTATATTACATTTTGTGATAAGGAATTAATACATGATGTGTTCAATGCATTTCTGTGTTTCCTTCAACTCCATCTCCATTTTCTTTACTTAGCATCTTTAACTTTCATTGCATCACTTAGTGAGATTGCTAGAGTATCGTATACTTAGTCATGTGGATTAGGGATATGAAGCATATAGCAAACCACCGAGAGGTGTGCATTGCGTGAGTGTGTGAGTAAACCTTATTTGCTTAGTGTGAAGCTGTAGTAACACCTATCTATAGGCGGACGCAACGCTTGTCTATGAGTAAAGTCAGCAATAACTAACAAGTAATATAAGTTATTGTTCACTAGAAATAGGAATAATCTTATGTCAGCAAAGTTCATGCGGTTACCTTGTCTTATGAGCGCATTATTAATCATTTAGGCATACTTGAGAGAGTAGTCTAAAACCCAAATCTAAGACTCGAGAGAGTGGATTGGAACGCATAAGCAAGAATGGGGAACTTAGAGATAAGATCCGTTTGCTATCACACAGCGTATGCACCCTATGGATAGGATATTGCATGCGTCCAGGAAGTAGGATACGGTGGTATGCGGCGAGAGCACATGAGCGGGTTATGGAGGTTTAGGCAGGCATAGGCTTCCCAAAAATATCGCAGATACATCGCATACGTCCTAGAGTTAGGCTCAAATGTGTGTAGCATGATCACATGGCTTGCGTTGACTAAGGTTGCCCTTGCGGTCACTCTTAAGGGTTGCAATGAAATCATCTCCACAATTTATCTAATTTCCCATGTATTTGTTTCATGTCATGAGTTGTCATGTATCTACCTCTCTTTCATATTCTCATTGCGTTGTCTATTACTTAGGAGTAGGAGTAGTGTTAACATAGAAACCTCCCATCCATTCTTTTATTCAACCGCCGCATGCACATTACCGCATTCATCTAACTACAAGTCCCTGAGTTCGACCTCAGATCACCTGAGAAACTTGCATTCACGTTATACTTGGCGTGAGCGCAGGAAAACTTGTGATAGGACGCATGGTCATTGCATATATTTGCTAACGCATAATCATTCCAACGCATGACCACGACGCATGATAATCAACTCATACTTCAAGAACATGCATCGCATATTGCGTCCACGGAATTTTAGTTATTGAGTAATTGACATCTAATTTCCCGTCATTAGTTGTTTAAAAGTTAGCCGTTTTTAACCTAAGTAAATAGATACCCAAATATATAGAACACTACAGTGGGAGATTAACAATATATTTGATATATAGTTATTAGCTCTCACATCCTCAAGAATTCACACCGTGAAATCCATGCTCGGATTCGTGTCGCTTTTAGCCCGACTACTTCATTCGGAAAGTGTTTGCATGGGTCAATAACAAGGTAAATGGGGGAAGTTATTTATAGTAAGTGGGTGAAGGAAATGTGTCAACATTGTCCTACGGTCTCCTTCATTAGTTTGAACTGTAAGATTCCTATGTTGCATCTGTTGTCGTGTTTAGGCGGCACTAGCTAGTCGTTAACCACGACAATCCCTCGGAGGGTTATAACATAGGACTCAGAACAACCTAAGCTTCAATAATGAATAGGGTCTTAAAGTTCCGTCTTGGGTATTGTCTTCTATTTCGGGGGCATATTCATACCGTTCTATAAGATCTGAAAATGGCGGGTCATACTTACAAGAATTACTAATTGTTAGTAAAGATCTTGACCAAAAGCGATAACTAAAAGAACTATAGGAGTAAAGAGTTATTTTGATAAAGTATTTGTTCAAGAATTTGTCTTGCTTCAGTGAAGGAATTGTTGACTACCCCTCGTTAGCAACTGATCTAAATCACTAAAGTATCGTTGCAAATAAATAAGAATTTGTTGGGTACTTTATTATTTTGCTAAAATTGGATTTAGATGCATAAATGTTTAATAGAATTTGTTTAAATTATTTCAGCAATGTCGAATTCAATTATACAACTACTAGCTTCCGATAAATTTAACGATGAAGGATATTCAAACTGGAAATCCAACATCAATACAATATTAGTTGTGGATGATTTGAGGTTTGTGTTGACGGAGGAATGTCCTCCGGTTGCCAGTACAACACCGAACCGAAATGTTTGAGACATCTATGATTGATGGGTAAGAGCTAATGAGAAAGCTCAGGCCTATATCTTAGCAAGTATTTCTGATGTACTTAATAAGAAATATGAGGTAATGCCCACTGCCTGTGAGATAATGGCGTCGCTCCAAGAGATGTTTGGGCAATGGTCATCTTCTGTTCAACATGAAGCCATTAAATATGTCTACATTACTCGAATGAAAGATGGAACCAACGTTAGAGAACATGTTCTCGATATGATAGTCCATCTTAATGTTGCTGAGGCTCATGGGGCGATGATAGATGAAACAAGTCAAGTAAGTATGATATTGGAATCTCTCTCGGAGAGTTATTTGCCATTCAGAACCAATGCTGTTATGAACAAAATTACTTATAATTTGACCACGTTGTTGAACGAGTTACAGACATATCAGTCTATGATGAAACTTAAGGAGAAAGATGTAAATGTTTTTTTCTAAACCTAATAAGTTTTTTAAGGGGTCGACGTCTGGAACAAGACCTACTAATAACAAAAAAAATATGTTCATTCTTCTTCAAAAGACAAAGTCGTACAAATGAAGAAAAGTGGTAAAGGGAATAAGAAAACTACTGCTAAGAAAAACAAAAACAAATCTCCTAAAGGAAAATGTTTCTATTGCGGAGAAGATGGGCACTGGATGCGTAACTGCCCAAAGTATTTATCTGAAAAGAAAGCGAAAAATGCGAAATAAGGTAAATCAGATTTACTAGTAGTTGAAACATGTCTAGTGGAAAATACTCACCTAACCTGGATATTATATTCAAGCGTGGCTAATCATGTTTGTACTTTTCTACAAGAAACTAGTTCTTGGAGGAACTTTCTGAACAAGAAATGACTCCAAGAAATGACTTTCAAGGTGGGAACGGGTGAAGTCATTTTAGCTCATGCAGTGGGAGATGTTAAGCTATTTTTTGGAGAGTCTTTTATCTTACTTAGGAATGTATATTATGTACCTAAGATGAAAAGAAACTTAATCTCTATTTCCTGTATGCTAAAAAATAGATACAGAATAACTTTTGAATCTAATGAAGTATTTGTTTTTTCAAGAGGTATTCATATTTTTTCTGCAAGACTCGAAAATAACTTGTACATATTAAAACCAACTGAAGCAAAGGTCATTCTAAATATAGAGATGTTTAAAACGGCTGAGACTCAAAATAAAAAACGGAAAATTTCTGCTAACACCTATCTTTGGCACTGCAGACTTGGTCCCATTAATCTCAACGGGATTGAGAGATTAATAAAAAAGGTCATCTAAATCAGTTAGAAGATAGTTCTTTACCTCCATGTAAATCATGTCTTGAGGGAAAAATGACAAAAAGATCTTTTTCTAACAATGTGCCAAAGAGCCTCTCGAACTTATACATTCAGACCTATGTGGTCTAATGAGTGTAAAAGCACGAGGTGGCTATCAGTATTTCATCTGTTTTATTGATGATTACTCAAGATATGACTATATTTACTTAATCAGTCATAAGTCTGAAACTCTTGAAAAGTTCAAAGAATTTAAGACCGAGACAGAAAATTTGTTAAGTAAAAGAATTAAAACACTTTGATCTGATCGAGATGGTGAGTATATAGAATTACAATTCCAGAACTATCTAGGAGATCATGGAATTCAGTCTCAACTTATAGCACCTGGAACACCACAACAAAACGGTGTTGCAGAAAGGAGAAATTGAACCTTGTTAGACATGGTTTTGTTAATGATGAGTTATGCTCAGTTACCTCAATCCTTTTGGGGGTATGCAGTATAGACTGTAGTATTTATTCTAAACGTTGTTCCATCAAAAAGTGTTTTAGAAACACCATATGAATTATGAAAGGACGCAAAAATAGTTTACGTCATTTTCGTATCTGGGGTTGTCCAACACATATGTTGGTACAAAATCCTAAGAAACTAAACACACGTTCGAAATTATGCCTTTTTGTAGGATACCCCAAAGAAACAAACGGAGGATTGTTCTATGATCCCCAAGAAGACAAAGTATTTATATTGACAAATGCTACATTCTTGGAAGAAGATCATATAAAAAATCATCTACCTCGCAGTAAACTAATGTTGCAAGAAATGACCAAATATGCTACAGAAACATCAACAAGAGTTGTTGATCAAGCTGATCCATCAACAACTGTTGTTGTCCCGTCACGTCCATCTCAAGAGTTGAGTATGCCTCGACGTAGTGGGAGAGTTATTCAACAAACTAAAAACTATATGGGTCTAATAGAAACTCAAAACATCATACATGATGATGGATTAGAGGATCCATTAACCTTTAAAAAGACAATGGAAGATGTTGATAGGGATCAATGAATAAAAGCCATGAACGTTGAAATGGAGTCTATGTACTTTAACTTTGTCTGGGAACTTGTAGAACAACCACATAAGGTTAAACCTATAGGTTGCAAATGGATCTACAAGAGGAAACGAGACCAAGCAGGCAAGGTGCAAACCTATAAAGTCAGACTCGTGGTAAAAGGTTTTACCCAAAGAGAAGGGGTTGATTATGAAGAAACTTTTTCTCCTATTGGCATGATAAAGTCAATTAGAATACTTTTATCCATTACCACATATTATGACTATGAAATATGGCAAATGGATGTCAAGACAGCTTTTCGGAACGGCTATCTTGATGAAAGTACTTTTATGTCTCAACCAGCAGCGTTCATCGAACAAAGGCAGGACAGAAAATCTGTAAGCTTAAACGATCCATTTATGGGTTAAAACAAGCATCAAGATCCTGAAATATAAGGTTTGATACTACGATCAAATCTTATTGCTTTGAACAGAATGTTGACAAACCTTGTGTATACAAGAAGATAGTCAACAAAACTGTAGCATTCTTAGTTCTTTATGTTGATGATAACTTGCTCATTGGGAATGAGACAAGCTTCCTTGTTGACGTCAAGAGATGGTTAGCAACACAATTCCATATGAAAGATTTGGGTGATGCTCAATACGTTCTAGGTATACAAATATTTCGGAATTGAAAGAATAGAACTCTTACACTATTTCAGACATCTTATATTGACAAGATGCTGTCAAAATATAATATGTAAAATTCCAAAAGAGGTATGTTACCTTTTAGACATGAAATTCATTTGTCAAAGGAACAGTATCCTAAGACACCTCAAGATGTTGAGGAAATGACAAGTGTTCCATACACATCTGCAGTTGGAAGTTTGATGTACGCAATGTTATGTACAGCCCTGACATATGCTTTGCAGTTGGAATTGTCAGCAGGTTCCAATCCAATCCAGGACACAGTTATTGGACTGCTATAAAAAAACATACTCAAGTATCTAAAGAGAACGAGGGACTATATGCTTGTGTATGGACCTAAGGATTTGATCCTTACAAGATACACTGATTCTGATTTCCAGACTGACGTAGATTCAAGGAAATCTACTTTAGGATCAGTTTTCACTCTCAATGGAGAAGGTGTTTGGAGAAGCACTAAGCAAAGTTGTATCGCTGACTCCACAATGGAAGCAGAATATGTGGCCGCATGTGAAGCTGCTAAAGAAGCAGTATGACTATATAAATTCTTAGCTGATTTGGAAGTAATTCCAGATATGCACCTACCTATCACACTGTATTGTAACAATAGTGGTGTTGTTGCCAACGCGAAAGAACCAAAGAGTCACAAACATAGAAAACATATTTAGAGAAAGTATTGTCTCATCAGAGAGATAATACATTGAGGAGACATGATCGTCACGAAGATAGCCTTTGAAGACAATCTTGTTGATCCATTTACAAAGGCCCTCTCGATTAAAGTGTTCGAGGGCAACCTAGTTGGACTAGGACTTCAAGCAACATAATCTAGGGCAACTGGGAGAATATCTATGGTATTAAAGATGCCCTAGTTTATTGTATTTCCCCTTTATGTTTCTCAACATTGTATTATATATATTTGTTCTCACTGGAGTTTTAGTCCAAGTAGGAGATTGTTGAGAATGTCCTAGAACTCGCAGTTTGTGTTAAACATTCTATTTATCAATAAAATATTATTGAGTATTTTATTCAATAAAGGTGTTGATTTTTGCATTCTATTATGAAAATCCAATAAACATATCATGGCTATAGTATGAATACTTTAACTTTATGTGGTGACATAAACAGGATCAAGTTAATAGTATATAGCCTAAATGGTCTAATAAGTATATGGATGAAATTGAGTATCTCATCCTGGTAACATTATTGCATGCGGCCCATTTTGTATAGGTAATACAAATGATGTGATCCACAAATCATTCATGTAGAGACATGTGAGTGGAGGCATCCGATGCAATGAGTTTGCATATAGACTGACCACAAAATAGTCACTTTTCTTTACAATGACCGTTTACTGTTAAAACTGACTATTTCATTTTTAAGTAACCTAGGATAACTCGATCTTAATCCTCAGCTAACTATGAACTCCTGTTTATTTGGGATTATCCTTTGATCTGCATGGGTGAGAGTAGTCCAACAGCACTGCTCAATAAGCTTTCCATTTTGGGGATAAGACCAGATGAATAGTTGGGGACATAGCCATGCAGATGGAATTCGCTCCTACCCATTTTAGGGTTAACAATTAGGTTGTTCTCTTAAGTACTGATTCCAGGTTTTGAACAATCGGGGCCCCATGGGTAAAGTGAACAAAGACTCGATTCATAAGTTCACATGGGTAAAGTGGTAATCTTGACCCAACTATGATTATGAACGACCTGTGAAGGATGGACTTACTGATCATTGTTTATATGGACAGAATATCTACAGTGAGGAAAGTGTAACTATCAAGCATAGTGGTGTGTCTTGATAGTTAACGAATAGTATATAATTCGTTAAAATGTTTTAATGAATTAATTACAGATCATTGGAGCTCATGATCTGTAGGTCCAATAGGTCCCTCTACTAGCTCATTAAATTGGAATAACAAATTGAGTATTGATGTATGAATTTTAGGGTTTTCAATTGATTGTATATGATACAATTATAAACGTTTATTTTAATTGAAATTAAACGAAATTGGAAAATCAATTAATATTTAAATTATGAATTAAATATAAAATTGATTTATTGGTGATATTGTATTCATCTAATATTTAGATACTAAATTAATATTTAAATTAAAAAATTAGTTTTATCTAATTAATTATTTTTGAATTAATTTTATAAAAATAAATTTTAAAAATAATGTTTTTTGAAAACATTTTTAGTTAGTGGATTTTTCCATATTTTGTGAAAAATCCACTAACTATATTTATCAGAGAATCACCAAAATTCCATTGGTAATCTTCAAACTGGCGCTGCCCAACATGCAACTTGATACATTTGCATGGTTTTTATCTGTATATTGAAGCTCCATGCATGAAGATCAGTGAGAGATTGAAAAAAAAAAAAAAAAGAAAAAGTTTTGCATTGATAACCCTGCTTTTGTTCCTCATTAACTCAATTTGATTCAAGTGGTTCCACCACACATTCCAGCTTGAGCATAATAGAAAAGATCTCGGTGGTAGTCCTCTCGGTGATTCAAGCGAGATCTTGGTATTTTTCCAGCTGATTTTGTGGAGGAATCTCCAAAGGTAATATGTGTTTCAAACCCTCTTTTGAATATCATATGTACAACATGCTTAAAACTATAATTAAATGTAGTTTAAGTGCTTATTAATTCTGTAGTCTTCCATTGTGTGATATATCACTCCTACATAATCATTATAGGAATAAGAGTTATTCTGGCGTAATGATTAGTTGAGAGTGTCTCATCTTAGTGAAGGGAGAAACTGACTACTCTTTGGTGGCTTTTGTCCTAAATCACTGAAGCACCATTGCAAAATTAGATGTTAAATGGGGTTCATTTAGTTTTTGCTAAAATTGATTGGATATTTAAGAGTTATGCTAAAATCTAATGTAGATCAATGTGTTTGTTTTTTTAGCAAATATGTTAAATAGTGATTTTCCGTTAGTTTCCTTTTCTAGTTTGACCGGTTTTAATTACATGACATGGAAAGAATCCATTAAAACGTTTTTCATGGTAAACGACCTCGAAATTGTCATGAATGAGGATTTTCCTCAAGTCCAAACCCTTGATGCACCACGAAATGTTCGTAATACATATGAGGTGTGGATGATGGCTAATTTGAGGGCCCGATTTACATTTTGGCAAGCATACCTGATGCATTGGCCAAAAGGTTTGAGAACATGGTCATAGCATATTAGATCATAGAATCAATGCGAGAATTGTTTGAACGAAAGTTCTCACTATTCAAGCAAAACGGGATGGATGACAATGAAACCAGTAGTGTCAGTACCCTAGATAATCTCTAGTCCATATTGAATGTTAAGTGACTAACAGAGAAAGAAATTGTTGCTAACTCTGATGAAGTTCATTGACGAGGATTGTCCTATGAGATAAAACTTGGAGTTTTTATATGAGTTCTGGCATTGATCCCATTACTCTCTAGAAAAGGAAGAACTCTAAAGAAAATAAATATGATTTATTTGTCTTGAAGACGTCCTTAGTAGAGAATGATGATTCTGCCTGGATAGTTGATTCAGGAGCTACTAACCACATGTGTTCTTCCCATCAAGGATTTAGTTCCTGGAAACAGTTGAAAACTGGAGAGATGACTCTTAGAGTTGGTACTGGTAAGGTTGTTTCAATTGTTGCTGTAGGCAGACTTAAGTTATTTTTGGACAAGAAACGACATATGTTATTAGATAATGTATATGTAGTTCCTCATATCAAGAGGAACCTAATTTTTGTTTCCTGTCTGATTGAACAAAATTATTCCATTTCCTTCTTTGAGAATAAAGTATTTATTTTTAAGATTGGAATGGAATTAGGTTTTGGTTCAATGGAAAATAACTTGTATGTACTAAGGTCGTTAGTCATAAAAGTTGTGCTCAATATTGAAATGTTTAAAACAACAACAACTGTAAAAAGACCAAGAATTTCTCCTAAAGAAAATGTCCATCTTTGACATCTAAGGTTAGGTCACATCAATCTCAATAGGATTGAGAAGTTGGTGAAAAGTGGACTTCTAAATGGTTTAGAGGAAAACTCTTTACCAGTATGTGAGTCATGCCTTGAAGGAAAAATGACCAAACGACCTTTTACTGGAAAAGGTTATAGAGCCAAAGAAACCTTGGAGCTTATACATTCAAACCTCTGTGGTTCGATGAATGTAAAAGCACGAAGTGGGTATGAATATTTCATCTTTTTAATAGATGATTGTTCTAGATTTGGGTATCTATACCTAATGCAACATAATTCTGAAGCTCTTGAAAAGTTCAAAGAGTACAAGATTGAAGTTGAAAACTTGTATCTGATCGCGGTGGAGAGTATTTGGATTTAAGATTCCAAAACTATTTAATTGAACATGGAATCACGTCCCAACTCTCAGCCCCAAATACACCTCAGCAGAATGACATATCAGAAAGGAGAAACAAAACCTTATTGGACATGGTTCGGTCTATGATGAGTTATGCTCATCTTCCAGACTCATTTTGAGGATATTCAGTAGAGACTGCAGTTTATATTTTTAACAACGTTCCCCCAAAGAGTGTTTTCGAAACACCTTTTGAGTTATGGAGAGGTCGTAAAGGTAGTTTATGCCACTTCAGGATTTATGGATGTCCAACTCATGTGTTTATCCTTAGATTTGGGATGGAATAGTATCCCAACTCTTAGCATCTGGTACACACCTGTTTACTTGAGATTATCTTTAGATTTGCATAGGTGAGGGTTGACCCAATAGAGCCGGATCAAAAAGCCCTCTATTTCAGGGGTAAGAGTGGGTAGATAGCTGGAGACATAGGGTGCAAGACGGAATTCACTCCTACCCGCTTTTAGAGATAGTAGAGAGATTGTTCCCTTAAGTGCTGACTCCGAGTCTTGAACAAGGGGCACCACCCCCTCATTGTCCAAAAATTAATGGGTATCTGATGAGAGAGGGGAGTTACAATAACTCCCTCCCATGTAAACATAATAACTCCCCATGTGAGGAGTTATGAATAATCATATTATATTAAGATAATATAATATAATAAATAAATAACTAATTAACCATTAATTAGTTAATCATATACTATGCATCTTAATCATATTAAAATGCAATTCTTTCTTATAACCCATAGTTTTAATATGAATCTTATTCATATTAAATTTTAACCTATAGTATATATGAATCTCATTCATATAAATGATATTTGAATCTTATTCAAATATTTATCTCTCGCATAACATATAGTTTTAATTATAAATCATATTTATAATTAACTATATACTATAACGTATCAATATACATTATATTTTATATTAATCACATTAATATAATTAATACCTTTAATTCCCTTAAATAATTTAAATAATTCAAATTATTCCAAAGCCATTTATTCCTTGTTTTTTCCTTAATGACGTTGTTCCTAGGAAAACTTAAATCTAAATGGTTGGGACCATTCATTATCCATAAAATATTCTCGCATGGTGATATGGAATTAAGGGACATCCGCATCTTCAAAGTCAATGGGCAGAGAGTGAAAGCTTACTGGGATGAGTTGGTGGACAAGGAAAAAACTTCAATTTTTCTTGTTAAGTTGAAGTAACAATCCCCCATGTACAGGTACGCTATTTTAAGATATTATTTAAATTAAAGAAAAAATGGAGTTTTGAGTTTTTAGTTTTATCTACTAAATGAGTAAGCTCTGTCTAGGTTGGTTTTGTCTAAGGAAGAGGTATTTAAGATGACCATAGGAAACACTTCGACCTGGTAACCTACTTGGGAGTTTATTCAATTGAATGAACGTTCTAATTTTCTTACTTGAGTGTACAAATTAGGAAAAACAAAAGGAATAGAGTTGTAATGCATTTGCATCAAACGAAGTGATGTGAACACATTAGCAGGTAAAATTAGGGTTCTGTGATGTTACTTCAGTTCAGTGGGCCAGAACTACCTATAAATAGTTTGACCTGCCCCAATTAATTTGTATCCGACTTCTGACCTACCCCTCCCCCCCCCTCCCCCCCCAAGATTTTAATTTCGACCTCCCTTCTGAAAATTGCCAAAGATTTTGCGTGCACCTTCCCCCTTTTTCTTCTACATGATTAGGTAAACCCTCATCTCACGACGATGAAGTCTAACACTAGTCCATCATCAAGGGGGAAGTTGTCATCGGGCGGTCGGACTATCATTCAAAAACAATCGAAGAACTTTTGAGAATTTCGCTCCAAAATAAAAAATCAAGCAGTGAGTTGTGGAGCAAATGCGCCCTTCAACTGTTTCAGCTTTGTCCAAGTGTCATATGAAAAGAAAGAAGCACCAAAGAGCTCGAACGTCTGAAAAAGGAAGAGAAAAAGTGCTCACGACCCGATCGAGCATGCATGATCGCCAAGAACTTTGTGGCAGCATCATGGAGATTTGTGCCCAAAGAAGATAGGTCTTTACAAAAGACGTTAAGGAGGAATCACAACTGGAAGTCTCTGTTCCAGTAAAATAAGGTATGGTTCCTCTTTCCTCTTCGTTGCCTAACATGCAAGAGAAGGCTTATCCTCTAGCAATCCATTATCTGAGGATGCATGGAGAAGAGTGATGAGACGAGTGGAAAAATTAGTTCTGGGAAAACCTAAGGTATTAAGAAGTCGAGAAAGAACTTTAACGAAATCTGGCAGAAGATGAGAAAATGACACGAAAGGAAGAAGAAGCTCGGACAAAGACGAAAGGGAAGCCAACCTAAGATGAGGGAGGTCAACACGGGAGAGAGGAACTGGAGATATGCCAGCAGGACTTTGATATGGTCGCATTAGTTCTACCTTAGCAAGAAGCTAAAATTGCGAATCTTGAGCAACCTATTAAATTCGATGCGGCCACAGCACCCTTCCAGTAAAGAGAGGGAAAATTCCATGTTATAGATGAAGAAGAGTTTGATGACCTCTTCACTTATGAGGTTAGAGGAAAAACCCCCATAGTGGAACCAGGAGAAGAGGGAAATGAAATGAAGGACGAAGATATGGTGAGCTCTACCAAAGCAACTCCAAAACAAGTGGCTTCAAAATGGTCACACTGTTGGAGTTGATGCCCTAAAGTCTCGTGTCCTATAATTTGTAAACAGTTTGTATGAACGCTTGTGATGTATAAAATATAATATTTACTTCACTTTTTGATTTTGCTCATTTGGATATTTTATTTCCTTTACCACAAACCAATAAACTAAAATCTATGGTTGTCTTTATGTTACTTAAGCATATATGTGGTGACATACAAGTGGATCATGTCTTAAGTGATAACCATAATGGTCTAGTATATTGATATAGGAGGGAAACCTTATCCTTGTAACGCTATGGATGCGGCCCGCTTTGTGGAAGTTACAAATCTTGTGACTTGTCATAGATGGTTTGATCCTGATCATTCGTGTAAGAGACATACGAGCAGGGGCGTCCTATACAAAGAGTTTGTATAAGACCTGACCACGAAGTGTTAACGTCTCGTTATATAACATCGTTCATGACAGAGACTTCACTTCATTAGGATGCTCATAGGTAACATGACCTCAATTCTGAGTGAGTTGGGAACTTCTGCCATTGAGGGCAGTTCTTTGATTTGCATGGGTGCAAGTGGCCAAGTAGCCGACTCAAACCTACCATTTTGGGGATTCGTCTGATTTGGGAGATGGGAACTCAGTTACACAAGATGAAATTCATTCTTTCCCTGAAGTAGGGGTAAATAGATAGATAGCTCCCTTAAGGGATAATCCTAGGGCTTGAACGATGTGACACCACACATCATCTAATGGCCCGAGAGGTGTTCACATATAGTAGGACTATGTTGTATTGTTCATTAGAGAGATCAGTGATACTTAAAGAGTGAGATGTAACTACAGAGGCAAAACAGTAAATTGGCCCAAGTGTACTTACGAGCATCTGTGAAGAGTGATCGTACTCATGATTGGTTATATCTGATGGACACAGAAATATATGTGGTAAGAAGAGTTCAGCTGTCGGTCTTTAGTGGAATGTCTGACAGTTAACAGATGGTAGATCTCGTGGCTAAAAAGTTTAGTCAGCTATTCTTGTACCATTGGAGCTTCGAGCCATAGGTTCATAAGGTCCCCTTAGTAGCTTGGATACAAGTTGAGAATCAGTTTTTGGGTCAGTTTGAAATGTTCAAATTGACATAAGGGAATTCAATTATATATGATATGATTGAACTGGTTAATTATATATGATATGACTAAATGTATGAGATACATTATTTTGGAGGAAATTTGATATAAATATGATTTATATAAAGTAGAGGAGAAAACATTATAGTTGAGAGAAGTTCAATTCAATTTTAGTAACTGAAGAATAAAATGAAATTGGTTTTCATTTTGCAAAAAACACGCATAATTGCTCACGGTGTGATAAATTTTTTATCGCATAGTGTTTGAGAACCTATATGATAGCGCTTATCGTTCATTAAACGATCGTACACCCCTGCGCCTTTTTCTAAACGATCGCTTACCTTTTCATAGACGATCGCTTAGCGCCTGAGTGTAACTGAACGATCGTATAGACGATCACTTAGCTTTTACTACACGATTGTGTACCCCGCACTAAACGATTAAGCACCCGACTATACGATAGTCTTTCTATTCTCCCACTTGCTTGATCTTAGTACACGACTTCCTTTCCTCCTCACCTCTACCAAATCCGAACAAAGCCCATCCTTTGGATTCTCACTTCGAGAATACTGAAGGCTTCGAGTGATGGTGGCGTCCCTGTTGCCTGTTGTTTGTGCGAAAATGTTTGTGTAGACGATCGAGGTGTTGCTAGATGATTACTTGTTGGACTAGCGAGAGCGAGAGGAGTTCGTTCACGGAGAGAGCGAGATTTCAAGTGAAGAAAAGTCTTCAACTGGTATGTTCTCTCGGTCTCTTGTTTTTATCTTTTAAGCATGCGAGTAATTTAGTGTTATCAAATACATATCTACATGTTTGAATGTATATGTGGAAATTATGTCACAATGAATTGGAAAGATCCCCTTCCGCTCATAGGTACTCTTGTATAAGAGTTCCTTCACACACAGTCCACAATTAAGAGGAAGGTGGAGGAAAGCAGAGACAAGACGGTGAATCAACAAAGAAATAAGCTTGTCGCACGAATTTTCATTTCATCGTCTCGTGATGAAGACAGTGTTATTCAGTGGGAACAAAGGATAAAGAAGCTAAGGAGTAGAGAAATTTTATAGGAAAATAGATTCTCGGCCAAATGAAAAATTCTTCCTCACTATATCACTCAAGTGATAGCCAATTACAAGTGGAAGTCTTTGAGGCTAATTCCAAGAAGTTGGAATCGCGGTCAAGGTTGTGCCTCTTTATAGTCTACCCTAAAGGTATATGAGGGGGTTATTTTTATGATCTGTCGGAAAATAGGGTGTTTGTTTCCACGAACGCTACTTTCCTGGAGGAGGATCATATTAGGCATCACAGTCTACGTAGTAAAGTCGTGTTACGTGAGCTTTCCAACGAAACTACTGAAACTTCAACAAGAGTTGTTGAATGGCCTACTTCATCAGCAATAGTTGTTGATGATAGTTCATCTGGTAGGTCAGTTCCACCTCAAGAGTTGAGGGAACCTCGACATAGTATGAGGGTTGCGAACCCACCCGTTTGCTATTTAGGTTTCACGAAAATCCTGACTATGGTAGTCGATGGCGACGTTGAGGATCCGTTGTCTTATCAGAAAGCAATGGAGGATGTTGACTGGGATGAATGACTCAAAGCCATGGATCTCGAGGTGGAGTCAATGTACTTCAACTCAGTATGGGGTCTTGTAGATCAACCTAATGAGGTAAGACCTATAGGTTGTAAATTGATCTACAAGAGGAAATGGGGTGCTGATGGGAAGGTGCAAACCTTAAAAGCTCGACTTATGGCAAAGGATTATACCCAGGGGGAGGGAGTTGACTATGAGGAGACTTTCTTGCCTGTTGCCATGTTCAAGTCTATATGCATCCTCCTGTCCATTGGCCCTTATTATGATTATGAGTTTTGGCAAATGGACGTTAAGACAACCTTTCTGAATGGCAATCTTGAGGAGACCATTTATATGGTGCAATCCGAAGGATTCATTGCCCAAGGTCGAAAGAAAAAAGTTTGCAAACTGAATCGGTCCATTTATGGGCTGAAATAGGCATCTCGATCTTGGAATATTCGGTTTGATATTGCGATCAAATCGTACGGCTTTGACCAAACTGTTGATGAGCCTTGTGTCTACAAAAAGATTGTCAACGGTTCAGTGGTTTTCTTAGGTTATATATAGACGATATCCTACTCATTGGGAATGATATAGGACTACTAACTGCAGTTAAAAATTGGCTAGCGACCCAATTCCAAATGAAAGATTTGGGAGAGGCTTAGTTTGTTCTGGGTATAAAGATCTTTCGGGATCGTAAGAACAAAGTGCTAGCGCTGTCTCAGGCATCGTACATTGACAAGATGTTGCTCAAGTACTCAATGCAAAACTCCAAAAAGGGCCTACTGTCATTCAGGCATGGAGTTACTTTGTCTAAGGACATGTGTCCTAAGACCTCTCAAGAGGTTGAGAAGATAAGACGGGTCCCATATGCATCTGTCGTTGGCAGTTTAATGTATGTGATGCTTTATACTAGGCCAGACATCTGCTATGCTGTGGGAATAGTCAGTAGGTATCAGTCTAACCCAGGCCAGGTCACTATACCATAGTTAAGAACATTCTCAAGTATCTTCGGAGAGCGAGGGACTACATGTTCATGTATGGATCTAGAGATTTTATCCTTACTGGATACACGAATTTTAACTTTAAGACTGATAAGAACTCTCGAAATTCCACTTCAGGGTCAGCTTTTACTCTTAACGGGGTGCATCGCCGACTCCACTATGGAGGTCGAGTACGTAGTGGCTTGTGAAGCTACTAAGGAGGCCATTTGGCTTAGGAAGTTCCTGACAGAGCTGGAAGTGGTTCCAGATATGTCTAGGCCCATCACTCTCTATTGTGACAATATTGGTGCGATGGCGAACTCCAAGGAGCCTAGGAGTTAAATGCGCCGCAAACACATAAAGTGGAAGTATCATCTGATTCGTGAGATAGTGTATCAAGGGGACGTAATCGTCATGAAGATCGCTTCAGAGCATAACGTTGCTGACCTGTCGGAAGGCTCTCACGGGTACAGTGTTTGAAGGTCACCTTCAGAGCATGGGTCCACGGACCGCCCACGTTTAACTAGGAATTGATTATTTCATTACTGGGCCTTAGTGCCCTAGTTTATTGTTTTTGTATTAGTTTTATGTACACCCCACTCGCTTAGAACAAGTGGGATGTTAGGGATAGACCTAAACTCTCGTGTCCTGTAGTTTGTAAACACAGTTGTGACGAAAGTTTGTGATGTATAATATATGATATTTTCTTCACTACTTGTCTTAACATTGGATGTTTTATTGCTTTACCACAAACAATAAACTAAATTCTTGGTTTGTCATAATATAGCATATGTGGTGACATACAACTGGATCATGTCTTAAGTGATACCAAATGTCTGTAGTATATGATAGGAGGAAACCTATATATTGGTAGCACTACAGATGTGGCCTGCTTTGTGAATATTTACAAGTTTGTGACTTGTTATAGATGGTCTGATCCTAATCATTCATGTGGAGATGTTATAAAACGCGTTCATGACAGAGACTTCACTTCATAGGATGATCATAGGTAACATGACCTCAATCCTAAGTGAGTGTGAACTCTTGCCTTGAGGGTGGTCCTTTGATTTGTTGGGTTCGAATGGCCAGATCGCCGACTCAAACCAACCACTTGGGAGTTCATTGATTTGGGAGCTGAGAACTCAGCTACACAAGATGGAATTCACTCCTTCCCCGAAGCAAGGGTAAGTAGATAGATTGCTCCCTGAAGCGTTGATCCCATGGCTTGAACGATGTGGCGCCACACACCTTCTCATGGCCCGAGAGGTGGCCATACATAGTAGGACTATGTTGTATTGTTCACTAGAGGGATCAATGGTACTTAAGGAGTTAAATGTAACTACAGGGGCAAAACGGTAAATTGGCCCAATCCTACTTACGAGCATCTGTGAATGGTTGTTGTATTGTTGATTGGTTATATGCAATGGACACAGAAATATATTTGTGGTAAGGAGAGTTCAGCTTTCGGTCTTTAGTGGAATGCCTGGCAGTTAATGGATGGTGGATCTCGTGGCTAAAGGGTTTATTCAGTTATTCACATACTGTTGGAGCTACGAGCCATAGGTCCATAAGGTTGCCTTGGTAGCTTAATGGATTCAAGTTGAGAATCAGTTTTTGGGTCAGTTTGAAATGTTCAAATTGACAAGAGGGAGATACATTAATTGGAGAAAAATGAATATAAATATGATTTATATCTAGTGGAGGAGAAAACACTATGGTTTATATGTGATATTAAACTATAGGTTAATGAATATAATATGATTATATTTATTATTTTATTTTGTAAAATTATGGGATAATTGGCAGCCGTTTTCTCTGTAACCGTGTGTTAGTGGGAAGTTCCAATCAGTTTTTGTCACTGAAGAATAAAATGAAAATCGTTTTCATTTTCGAAGAGATCACGTAATTCGCTCAAGTAAAGTGTGTGTTGCCTATCGCTTAATAAACTCATAGACTATACGATAGCTTAAATTTACTACACGATCGCTTACACGCACACGCATCTTCTAAATGATCACCAACGTTTTATTAAATGATCATATAGCACCCAAGCATTTATTAAACGATCGTATAGATGATCGTTACCTTTTTCCTACACGATAGTGTACTTTACCTAAATAATGAAGCATTTTGTCTATACGATAGATTTGCCCTTCTCCCACTTGCTTGATCATTGTATATGATCTTTATTCCTCCTCTCCTTTACCAAATCCCAACAGAGCCCACTCTTTGGATTTTCATACCAAGAATACCGAGGATTCCAAGTGGTGGTGTCGTCCCCATTTGCTTCTGTTCTTATGGAGGTTGTTCGTGTGTAGACAATTGGTGGTGTTGTTGAACGATTGCTTGGAAGTTCCAACGAGAGCGAGAGGAGCCGGTCCTTGGAGAGAGTGAGATTTTCTGTGAAGAAAATTTCTTCAACTGGTATGTATTCTTGGCCTCTTGTAATTTATTGTTCTAAGCATGTTGGTAATTTGTAGTATGATGCATATTTGTCTGTTTGAATGTATATGTGGTAATTCTGACACAATGTTTTTGGAAAGATCCATTTCTACTCAGAGGTACTCTTGTATAAGAGTTCCTTCAGCGGATTCTTAGGGTATTTATAGTTAAGGTATTAGATTGGAGACTCCTTCTGAAAGTTGTTATCTTTGCATTTATCAAACTAAGTGTGCATGTTTTTGCCTATGTGAGTTGTTTATGATATTTTTCTTGGGGATAAGAAAAAGTTTAAGTTTGGGGGTGTGATTCATGCCATGAAATGTATGATTTTGAGCTTCTATTTGTGCACTTTTAGGATGAAAAATGGATTAATGCATGTGTTCTCCTCTAATTTTAGTCATAATCTGTTAAACTGAGCTCATTAGGGGAATTATGCTCAAATGATGTTATTTGCTAATTTGGTGCTGATATGGTGAATTTGGTAGGTCTTTGGCTATTTCTGCATATTTTCTTTCTGATGCACATACAATAGTAAAGTGATGGGCCCGCATCAGTGAGCCTTAAATTCCAAAAACTCGAACCAGTCAAAAGCAGTTGTGATTTTCACAATTTAATCAGTTGGGCAACTCCATTTTCGCCAGAAAAATGTTTGGAGCACAAAATTTGGTCCTCCTCAACCACTTCGGGGCTTATACAATGGATGGAAGCCCTTCTTTTCACAACATTAACTCGCCATAGCTGAAATCATCACCATCCTTCACGGTTTCTGACATGTTTTTATAGCCACCCCTTGGGCCTTTTCTCGGTGTTTCAAGTTAGCAGCCTAAAATATGAAAGTTCCTCTAAGGCATAGTTGCTGTACATTATCTCATCACCACGAAAATGTGCGTTGAGTGGCGATTTCACCTTGACAGAGGAGGAATCTACCTAAGGAAAGACTTGAGGCTTAGGGATTCATCCTAAGTTCACTTGAGTTGTATTTTTCCAACTTTTATTTTTGAATTGATTCTTGCACTTATTTTATTTTCTTTCTCCCAATCGAACTTGATATTATTTATGATTCTTGATTTAATAAAGTTCATTATTTCATCAATTATCATGAGCTAAATTTCTCTAGAGGTTCGACAATGCGGATGCCCTAGGATCTTTATGGCTTAAGTAATGTTGCACTTTGCACCAACTTGATTTTATGCATTCTCTTTGTTGAATTTAAAGCTAGCATTAGTAAATTAAATTAGCCATTTAATTTAATAATCTAGTGGAGCTCTAGTGCTGAGAAGGCTAGGATGTAAACGAAGGTCACAAAGGGATATAGGACCAAAAGCCTAGACATAGAAGAGCCATACCACCTTAGGTATAAGAGACACCATAGGGTAAAGAAACGAATCTTTAGTTAATCTAAGATTCAGCTACCCATAAGGACATTAGACAGTAGCTGCTTAGTGTTGAGATTGATGTCCTAAATCTAGTGTATCTCGTGGTTTGTAGTTATGTTAACACAAATTATTTATCTAATAAAATCTGAAGTATTTTTTTTTTTTACGATTAGACTGCATTAATTCAATCCAATAAACTAAAACACAATGTTATTTTATGAAACTTAAACATTTATGTGGAGATATACATGTGGATAATGTTTAAGTAATAACCTAAATGATCTGTAGTAGGTGGATAGGGTTAGGTACCTTATCCTGGTGATACTACGAATACGACCCGCTTCGTAGATGTTACAATTATTGTAAAGTATTGCAAATGATCTAATCCTGATCGTTCATGTGGAGACATGCAAGCAAGGATAAGACCAGACCACGAAATGAATAGACTCTCTATATAACAATGTTACTAGAAGAGACTTACATTTCACTAGGATGACCAAAGGAGACTTGACCTTAATCTTGAGTAAGTTGTGAACTTCTGGTTATAACGACAGTTCTTTGACCTATATGGGTGAGAGTGGCCATGATAACCAACTCAATATGCCTACCATTTTATGGATTTGTCTTATTAGGGAGTTGGGAACATAGTTACACAAGATGGAATTCACTCATTCCCATTCCTTGGGAAAGTAGATAAATTACTCTCTTAATAGCTAGTTCTAAGTCTTGACCAATGAGGCCTCAATCTCTCACTGGCCTGAGAGGTGTTAGTTTATAGTTGAACTATAAATTGTTTGTTCATTAGAGGAATCAGTGGTACATAAGAAATTAGATGTAACTGCAAGGGTAAAATGGTATTTTGACCCAACTGTAGTTATGAGCATTTGTGAAGGGTCATCCCTCTAGTGATTGGTAATATCCATATACATAGAAATAAATCTACACTGTAAAGAGTGCAACTATTGGTCTTTAATCGAATGTCCGGTAGTTAATGAATATTGATTAATTAGATTAAAGGAGTTTAATCAATTAATCTCATATCATTTGAGCTTTTAATCTTTTGATCCATAAGGTCCCTTCAATAGCTCACTAAAGGAAATACAAGAGGAATGATTTGAATTGTTCAAATCAATTGATGGAAAAGCATATTAATGAGATTAATATGATACGGTCAATTATAGATTTGATCTATAATTAAGAGAGAAATATTTGAATAGGATACAAATAATGAATTTTTTATGAATCAAATTCATAAGAAAATAGTTAATTTTAAGAGGTGGAGTCAAATAAACATATGATGTTTGTTTAATTAATTAACTATATACATTAAATCTATATATATTTATTTATTAGGTTTTCTAATTAATCAAATAAATGTTATTTGATTAATTGAGCCCTAAGGTCAAATTTGGAAATACTTGGAGAAAGGGTAAATTGTTTCTTTCACCCAAATTAGGGTAAGCATTCATTTTGAAAAACCTAGCCTCCAAAGTTCTCCCAAATTCTCTAAAAAATTTCTCCTCTCCACCACTCTCTATTCCTCTTTCTCTTCGAAGGGTTAAACACCACACTTCTACCCTTGGATTCTGAGAGAATATCGAGGTCACTCTTGGTGGTGTTCATAGTTCGTTGGAGATTCGTTGCGAATAAAAAGCTTGGATTTTCGGGAAGATTACGGGAATTTCCAAAGGCAAGAAATTTTTCTTCCTTCTCTTCAATTCTCTTTAAAAGCATGTTGAATTAAATATGCTTATCCTCTGTTTTATTATGATTGTTACTATAGTTTTGTTTCTTTTGAACCAAAATCGGAAATACAAGGCGTTCACACGATTCCACTCGAGATTCGATCCCTTCATTTAGAACTCCTAAAGGAACTTAACACAAGACCGAATAAATGTAGATTTTTGCCCATGCAAATTTCACTATCTTGGTGTGATGCAGCCGCATCACTTTTGACATAGAGTCTGAAAGGTTAAAGCATCGTTAGCCCCTATTCGATTATAATTGTTTACTATTTTTAATCTAAATTCTCAACTATTCACCACCCAATTTGCCACCTGTTACCTTTGATCACATCTAGTTACAGTTGTAGTCAAATTAAATTTAGAAGCTAGTCTTGTGGGTTCGACTCTTAGAATACTCCAAGGTTTGCTATTTCTTCAGTGGTGTATGCTTGCACATAGAGCTAACTTATCCATATATTTTTGTTACTCATACATTTGGTCGATCAATCAGCCGATGGGATCCTCTTTTGAGAGATGGATGGAATTTGGTGGAGAATAATTTTTGTTCAGAGAACTATTTCTATGTGATATAAGATCTAGAGGGAAGGCAAAGAACAATCGACCGCAATAACAAAGAGTTTCTCTATCTTTTACATGAAGTGGAACTTTCCACTTCTTTTCTCTCTCCCACTCCCACAGGGGAGTTTTTTAAATCAAATTAAATAATAATTTATAAATTAATTAATTGATTAATTAAATATCTCATATTTAATCAAATGAATATTTGAATCATATTCAAATATTTATCTATCTCATAACTTTAGTTTTAACATAAATCTTATTCATATTAACTTTTAACCTACAGTTTTTATATAAATCTTATTCATATTAACTATAGTTTTAACCTATAGTTCACGGATTGTTCGTAATTACAACAAGGTCAAATGTCTGTCTGTAATAACCTTTATATCCTTAAGTACCACTGATCATCTAATGAACAATTTGTTTATGGTCTAACATAACTAAGTCCCTTTCGAGCCAATGAGAGGGTAGGACCCTCTTGTTCAAGTCACGAAGTTAGCACTTAAAGGAACTACTCATCTACTTACCCAATATGCGAAGAAGTGAATTTTCATCTTGTGAATTTATGTTCCCAACTCCCTATTCGATTAAGTCTCCGAAATGGTAGGGTTACTGAGTTGACGACTTGGGTCACTCTCATCCATGCAAATCAAAGCATGAGCCCCAATAGACAAGAGTTTATAATCCACTAAGGATTGAGATCGAGTTACATATGATCATCCTATGAAATATTAATCTCTTCAGTTAACAGAGTTATAAAGAGAGATCAATGATTTCACGGTCCAGTCTTATACAAATCTTTATATAGGATACCTTCACTAACATGTTTCTATGTAAACAATTTTGATCACATCATTTTACAAAATGGGTCGTATCCATAGTGTCACCGGGATAAGGCACCCAACCTTATCCATATACTATAGACCCTTTAGGTTATTGTTTGAACATGGACAACCTGTATGTCAATTACTAATTGTTAAAGTTTGATGTATAGATCTTTACTGTAATAGATAATTCATGATTTCATATTTAATAAATAATTAAATAATGTATTAAATGACTCATTAACTACGAGACTTTATGGCATAACTCCCAACAATCGTTACCCTAAATGCACTAAAAAGCCTAGACTTTGTTTACTCTTCACACAATCTTCAACATACTCCTTGGAACCCAAAATGGATCATCTACCAATTTCTTTGCCTTTGGATCTTCCCAATGAAGGAACTCTTATCAAAGAGAACCTATGAGTGGAAGCAAGATCGTTTCAAATTCATTGTGACAGAATTACAAGCATTCACAAACATATAAGCCAGTTATGCATATTCTAACAAATTACGGCATGCTTTCATAAATGAATACAAAAGGATGAGAGACATATCTTTTGAAGAACTATTCTTCTAATTTTCTCTCGCTCTCGTGGAGTCTGAACCAGCACCTCTCACTGTCGCTATGAACACCAACACAATCGTCTAGTGTATCGTCTCATCAATCACAAACAACCTTCTCCACGAACAAGTAACAACTGGGACACCACCACTCAGTGACCTTGATATTCTCGAAGTGAGAATTCAGGAGGTGTGGGCTTTGTTGGACTTGGTAGAGGGAAGGACGAAACAACGATCGCACTCAACGACCAAGAAAGTGGGAGAGTATAGAGTCTATCGTATAGACTGTGGTGCTTGATCATTTAGTAAAGGTAAACAGGTACACGATCGTTTAAGAAATGTGGCCTGATCGTTTACACGATCGTTTAGTGAATCTTGCTCAAGCGCACGATCGTTTAGCAAAATGTTACACGATCGTTTATACAAACACTTGAAGCTGTCATGTAGTCTCTCGTGAGCTAAACGATAGGCAGTGTACTCAAATGATGCGATCCTTACAAAATGAAAACATTGTTCATTTTATCCTTCAATTATGAAAACTGAATATAACTTCCCACTTTTACACACGGTTATGGAGAAACCACCAACAATTATTTCATAATTGTTTTAATTATAAATAAATATAATAACTAACTTATCATATTATATTTATATCCTATAGTTTTAATATCACATCATAAGCAACATTTAAACCATAATTCTTTTTTCCTTTACTTGATATAAATCATATTTACATCATTTTTCTCTAATTAATGTATCTCATACATCATGTCAATTATATCATATATAATTGAATTATTTTAATTATATAATATATAATCAAACTCTCTCTCGTCAATTTAAACACTTCAAACTGACCCAAAAATTGATTCCCAACTTGAATCCATGAAGCTACCAAGGGGACCTTATGGACCTGTAGCTTGAACCTCCAATGGTACGTGAATAGTTGACCAAACTCTTTAGCCACGAGATCCAACATCCGTTAACTGTCGGGCACTTCACTAAAAACCGACAGCTACACTCTTCTCACCACAGATATATTTCTGTGTCCATTGGATGTAACCAGTCAATAATACAATAACCATTCACAGATGCTCGTAAGTACAACTGGGCCATTTTACCGTTTTTCCCTTGTAGTTACATCTAACTCCTTAAGTTCCACTGATCCCTCTAATGAATAATACATCATAGTCCTACTATAAGTGGACACCTCTCAGGCTATGAGAAGGTGTATGGCACCACATCGTTCAAGCGTCGAAATCAACCCTTAAGGGAGCAATCTATCTACTTACCCCTGCTTCAGGGAAGGAACGAATTCCATCTTGTGTAGCTGAGTTCCCAACTCCCCAATCAGACGAATCCCCAAAGTGTAGGTTTGAGTCAGCAATCTGGCCACTTGCACCCATGCAAATCAAAGGACCGCACTCAAAAGCAAAAATTCCCAACTCACTCAGGACTAAGGTCATGTTACCTATGGTCATCCTAGTGAAGTGGAGTCTCTGTCATGAACGACGTTATATAATGAGACTATACACTTCGTGGTCTGGTCTTATACAAACTCCTTTGTAGAGGACACCGCTTCTCACTTGTCTTCACATTAATGGTCGAGATCAGACCATTTGTAGCACATCACAACACTTGTAACTATCTATAAAGTGGGCTGCATCCGTAGTGTCACAAGGATAAGGTTTCCCTCCTATATTCATATACTACAGACCATTTTGATTATAAATTAAGGCATGATCCACTTGTATGTCTCCATATAAATACTTATGAAGGAAATCGAACACGAGGATTTCCATGAGCAGCGGAAGGATCTTTAAAAATTACAATTGTATATGAACTTTACAATTACAATCATAAATGGAAACATATGATTATGCGAAATACAGAAATTACAGCATACTTTACTATAGATCAAGGACAAGAAATAACAAACATTTGTAGACTCATCTTCAAGTTCCTAGATCAAGAACGCTCGATCACAATAACACACGAACATTCACCCAACACGACCGCTACACTGCATGAACACCGCACACTCGAACTAAGCGATCACCAAGGTCACGAACACCCTGAACACCACGAATGGCCTCCACAAAACCTCGACAATGTCGAGTTGAGTATGACACCACCTTGAAGGTTACCTTGGTATTCTCGGTGTGAGAATCCAAAGGGTGGGTTCTGTGTGGACTTGGTTTGAGGCAGAAAATCGGAGGAACCACAATCGTGTAAACGATTGAGCAAGTGGGAGATGGAACGACCTATCATATAGGTCGATGCCTAATCGTTTAGGAAAAGTTATGCGGTCGTCTAGCAAAAGCTATGCAATCATTTAGCTCATCGCTTAGCTGAGTGTCTATCGTATACTAACACTCCACGATTGTTTAGCTAACTCCAAGCTGTCGCTTAGTAAAGCTGATTTACTTCACAACTATCCTTGAGTAAATTAACCACTTTCCAAATCTTCTTTTCTTACCAAAATTAGGAAAACATTTTTCCTTTTATCTTACGGGTACCATGAAACCACTAATCTGTTAACTGTCAGGCACTCCACTAAAGACTGACAATTGAACTCTTCTTATCAAAGATATATTATGTGTCTATCTTAACCAATCAGCAGTGTGACAACCCTTCAAAGATCACTCGTAAGTACAACTCGGCCAATAACTGTTATGCCCCTGTAGTTACATCTAACTCCTTAAGTACCACTGAATCCTCCAATGAACATAAGTCATAGTCCTACTATGACGGACTTGTCTCTTCCAAAGAGAAGTTGTGGCCGCTATGTTCAAGCCCCGGAATCAACCCTTAAGGGAGCAATCTATCTACTTACCCCTGCTTCGAAAAAAGTAGTGAATTTCATCTTGTGTATTGAGTTCCCAGCTCTCAAATCAGACAAGTCACGAAAAAGGTAGGCATATTGAGTTGACAATCTAGTTACTTTCACCCATACTAATCAAAGGACCGCCCTAAAAGGCAGGACTTTCCAAAACACTCAGGATTGAGGTCGTGTCACCTATGATCGTTTAAGTGAGATGTAAGTCTCCAGTATCAACGGCGTTATATACAAAGTCTAGTGATATCATGGTCCGGTCTTATACAAACTCTTTGTATATGACACCCCCGCTCGCATGTCTCCACATGAATGGTCAAGATCAACCATCTGTAATAGTTTACAACACCTGCAAACCTCTACAAAGCGGGCCGTATCCGTAGTGTCACCAGAATCAGGTATCCCACCTTAATCCTTATACTACAAATCTATTTAGGTTATCACTTAAGGCATGATCCACTTGTATATCACATATACATGCTTAAGTTTACATAAGATAACCATGGAGCTTTGTTTATTGGATGTAAGTAAATTCCAGAATGAAATAACAGTTATTTTGTTCATATAAATAATGTGTATAATTACAAACAACGAGACTCCGGGAGAATTAGGACACCAATCCCAACAACTTAAGTTACAACGACAACCAGGGATCTTAGTTTATTGTTTTGTGGTAAATGCAAATAAAACATCTCATGTTTCATAGATAATAGTGAAGAAAATATCTCATATTATTACATCCTAAGCGTTTGTTCAATACAGGTGTTTAAAAACTACAGGACCCTACGAGAGTTTAGAGCATCATCCTCAACACCCAAGTCATCAAGGAAATTTATTTTACTCAATTTCACTGCTTTTTCGAGCTTTGATTCTTTTTCCCTTTCGTTTTATAAAAATTGAGGTATGGCGATTTTCCTTCAGTATGAAATTATATTGAGTGATTTTTCTTTTCTGGAGTTTTTATGATGCCTTTGATTTTTGCTTCCCCCTGCTCTCATTCAACTCGTTTTAGTCATTCATTTATTGGAGTCTCCAACATCTTCGTGTTTGCACCTTCAATCACTTCTGCGTCGATTCCTATGCCATCGATGTGATACATCTAAATGTGTGTATCAAAATCTTTTATAATACATTGGATATTGAAGAAGAAGGAAGGAAGTAAAAATGGATCAAAATCTTTTGTAATGCATTTCAAATTGAAGAAGAAGTAGGAAAAAGTAACAAGTGGATGAAGGAGCGAGGAACAGAAGTCATGAATTAAGAATCAAGAGGCCTACACGCTTGTTTGTTGGTTGTTTTGGTAATTTCACCTAACGATGACTCAAGAAAAAGATAAAAAGCTTATGTTTTCAAAAATTGGGTTAGATTTCATTTGGATCTCCAAATAGGGGTCATCCTTACCAATTTCCTAATAATTCTTTAAAACAAATGAATAAAGATTCAAATTGTTGGGGTTTATGCCCTAAACTCATGGTTTATATTTTTTAAACAAATTGTTTAGTTAATAAATAAAGTGTTAATTATTTTGACATTTAGATTTGCATAACTCAAATCCAATAAACTAAGATCCAAGGTTATTTAATATAACTTGAGCAGTATGTGGTTGACATAAAGGTGGATCATGTTCTAGTAATAATCTAAAAGGTCTATAGTATATCGATAAAGTTTAGTACCTTAATCCACTTTGTAAATGTTATAAACTCTTTGATCCAAATCGTTCATATAGAGACATGTGAGTTAGGGTATCCTATACAAAGAGTTTGTATAAGACTAGACCACGAAATATTTAATTTGTCTTTCTAGCATCGTTGATTGAAGAGATTAATATTTCAAACAATGACAATATATAACTCGATCTCAATCTTTAGTGAGTTATGGAGTTCTGCCTATGAGGGATCATCCTTTGGTTTGTGTGGGTAAGAGTGGTTTGAGTCGTTGACTCAATATGCCTAGCAGTTTGGGGACGAGACCAAGTAGGGAATTGAGAACATAGCTACACAAGATGATATTCACTCCTTCTCACCTTTAGGGTAAGTAGATAAGTTGTTCCTATTGGGATTGGTTTCCTAATTCTCCCGGAGTCTCATTGTTTTGTGAAGATGCACATTATTTAATGAATAAAATAAGTGTTATTTAATTTTGGCATTTACTCATATCCAATAAACAAAGCTCCTTGGTTATCTTATGTGAACTTAAGCATGTATATGTGATATACAAGTGAATCAAGTCTTAAGTGATATCTAAATCGGTTGTAGTATAAGGATTAAGGTGGGATACCTGATCCTGGTGACACTACGGATATGGCCCGCTTTGTGGAGGTTTGCAAGTGTTGTAAACTACTATAGATGGTTGATCCTGACCATTCATGTGGAAATGTGAAGCGGGGGTGTCCTATACAAAGAGTTTGTATAAGACCAAGACCACGAGATGACTAGACCCTGTATATAACGTCGTTGATACTAGAGACTTGCATCTCACCTAAACGACCATAGGTGACATGACCTCAATCCTGAGTTTTTGTGAACTCCTGCCTTTGAGGGCGGTCCTTTGATTAGTATGGGTGAGAGTGGCCAGATTGCCAACTCAACATGCCTACCTTTTTAGGGACTTGTCTGATCTGGGAGCGGAGAACTCAATCCACAATATGGAATTCACTCCTTTCCTGAAGCAGGGATAAGTAGAGAGATTGCTCCCTTAAGGGCTGATTCCGAGGCTTGATCATATTGGCCACAACTTCTCTTTGGAAGAGAAGACTCAGTCATAGTAGGGCTATGATTTATGTTCATTAGAGGGATCGGTGGTACTTAAGAAGACAGATGTAACTACAGAGGCATAACGGTTATTGGCCCAGCTGTACTTACGAGCAATTTGTGAAGGGTTTTCGCACTGCTCATTGGTTAAGATGGACACATAATATATCTGTAGTGAGGAGAGTTCAGCTGTCGGTCTTTAATGGAGTGTCTGGCAGTTAACAGATGATGGATCCCGTGACTAAAGAGTTTAGTCAATTATTCACGTACCGTTGGAGCTTCAGGTCTACAGGTCCATGATGTCCTCTTGGTACTTTGGATTCATATTGAAAGATCAAGTTCTTGGTGTTGATTTGAAATGTTCAAATTGACAAGAGGTATTTGATTATATGTGATATAATCGGTATGATGTATAAGATACATCTAGTGGAGGATTGATGTAAATGAGTTTTACATTAAGTACCATGGAATAGAAAAAGAACTATGGTTTATATGTTTCATGAGATGAAATATTAAAACTATAGGTTATATATATAGTATGATAAGTTGGTTATATTTATATTTATAAATATTGATTATTAGTAATTAATACTTTTCTTTTAAATAACCAAATGTAGTGGTTTATTTATCATGTAACCGTGGGGTTTTAAAAGGAAATTGATTTCCTATTTTGAAAAAAAGGGTTTTTACAAAGTGAAAAATTTTGAGTTTTTCTCCGGTGAATAGAAACTCACAAATACAGATTTACTAAACGACGGCTGGGTTTACTAAACGTCGCATAGCTTTGCTAGACGATCGTGTGGCCAAGGTAAACAATCGTGTAGAGTTTATCGGAGCTAAGATTAGAGCTAAACGATCGGCATAGCTTTTGCTAGACGATCGCATATGTTTTATCTAAATGATTGGTATCGCTATAACGTAGGTTCCGACTTCTCCCACTTGCCCAATCGTCTACACGATCTATCTTTCCTCGTTCGTCTGCTTCACACCAAGTCTGAACAGAGACACACTCTAGATTCTCAATCGGGAATACCAAGGTCACCTTGTTGGTGGTGTTAGACTCAACTCGACACCAATCGAGGTTTTCCATAAGTCTTCGTGTGCTACGGAGGAGTTCTGACGAGGAGATCGTTGAGACGAGTGCGAAGAGTTCATGTTGTGTTCGTGCGGTGTTGCAGTCGTGTAGATCGAGTGTTTGTGTTGTGATGTTCATCTAAGAGTTGCACATCGAAGCGTGGAGACGTTTCTGCATATGTGCGTAAAGTGCCCTCTGTATATTTGATGTTCATGTTGTAATTTCTCTATATATTTGCATAACCGCTTGTATTGAAGTCGACTGTAAATGTATTATTGAGTTATGATTGTAATTTTGAATAATCTTGCTTCCACTGCTCACGGAAATCGCGTTTCTGATTTCCTTCAGTTCCCTTGAGTGATGACTCTCGAACTTGAACAATGGGGCTTCACCCTCTCACCGACCCAAGAGGGGCTTAGTTTATCGTTGGACCATAAACAGGTTGTTCATTAGAGGATCAATGGTACTTAAGAAGCAAAAGGTAATTACATGGGTAAAACGGTAATTTGATACAATTATAATTACGAACAACTTGTGAAGGATCAACTTACTTGTGTTGGTTATATCAATGAACCCAAGGTATTCTACAGTTCATAAGAGTGCAACTATTGGTCTTTAGTGGAATGCCCCCATAACTAATGAATGTTGATCAATTTAATTAAAGAGTTTATTAAATTAATCTCAAATCATTGGAGCTTGTAACTGTAAGTCCATTAAGTCCTTCTGCTAGTTTATAACGGGTAAAACAAGGATCAAGAATTTTGAAAGAATTTGAAATGTTCAAGTTAAATAAGAAAATGTAATTGGATATGATACAATTAATATAATATATATAGATACATTATAATATAAAGTTAATTTTGAATGAGATTCAAAATTAAACTATATAATATGAGAGTATTTATTTGGATAAGATTCAAATAATAAAAGTATGAATTGGATTCATATTAAAACTATAAGTTAAAATTAATATGAATGAAATTCGTATAAAAACTATAGGTTATAAGAGAGATATGCACTTGAATATAATTCAAACATATATTTAATTAAGTTAATTAATTATTAATATATAAATATATAATTAATTTAGTTAAATTAAATATGATTTAATTTAATTTAAATTAAGTTTATCTTCCCTATGTGATGTAGAGGAGTAGAGGAGTAGAGGAGTGGAGAAAGGGAGTTATTCTTCCTCCTCGTCTTCTTTAAACTATGTAGAATGACTACAAAAAGTGATTGATTGTTTTTTATGAAAAAAAAAAATCACTTTTCCCCTCTCAAGAATTCTTTTTCTTTTCTCGTACTTTTTCTCTCAAGCAAAAATAGAGAAGAGTTATCTGTCAAACACATATTCCCACTTTCAAAATATTTTAATTATTTTATTTAATACATTTTCAATTTCAATCTTATACTCCTTGAACCTTTCAAGGACTTCAGACTTATGTTGCATTAAATAAACATACCCGTATCTAGAATAATCATCAGTAAAAGTGATGAAATATTCAAACTCTCCTCTTGTCTTAACATTCATTGGACCATAGAGGTCTGAATGTACAAGTTCTAAGGGTTCTTTGGTCCTGTGACCTTTTTCAATAAAAGATATTTTAGTCTTTTGCCTTCAAGGCATGACTCACATACAGGTAAAGAATCTTCCTCTAACTCGCTTAAAAGTCTATTTTTGACCAGTCTCTCAATCCTATTGAGATTTATGTGTCTTAATCTTAAGTGCCAAAGGTGCATTTTCTTTAAGAGAAATTTTCTGTCTTTTATTAGGAGTTACCGTAGTCTTAAACAATTAAGTATTATAATGATCTTAGCATAATTTAAAATTGAAGTCAATCCCAAATCCTCATCAATTTAAAACTTAGATTCCAAATTTTCTTTTCGAGAAGTTTGTTTAAAAGAGTTTTAGTTGCTAACGGTCTTAGCATATAAAGATCATCTTCCAACTTAACAGAACAAATATTAATACCATTTTTGTAAATAAATATTTTATTTACAGAAAAAGATAAAGTATAATTTTGTTCAAATAAACACTTTACATAAATTAAGTTTCTCTTTAATTTAGGAACTACATATACATTTTCCAATAAATTATAATTTTTCTCTAAAGTAAGTCGGAGTCCTCCTACTGTCGTTGCAAAGACAGCGTGCCCAGTTCTTATACACATTGTCATCTCCCTAGCCTCTAGTTGCCAGCAGGAACTAATTCTCTGAAACGAAGAACAAACATGATTAGTGGTGCCTAAATCTATTATCCAGGTCGAATCATCGTTCTCCACTAAACAAGTTTTTAAAACAAGTAAATCACATATACCTTGCTTGGCCTTCTTCTTTTCTGCCAAGTACTTGAGTCAATTTCTCTTCCAATGTCCCTCCTAGTTGCATGGAAATAAATTCCCTTTACAACCTTGGCTTTCTTGCCCTTTTGGGCAACGGTTGGTGGATTAGCTTTCCTCTTTCCACTTTTCTTCTTCTTCCACTTTTTGGTGCCTGAAGAGGAAGACACAGACTTAAATCCAGAGGTCGAACCTCTGAAAAACTTTTTAGAGGACGAGACAACATTTTGCTCACCCTTCTGTTCCTTGACCTTCATCAAGGATTAGAAAGTCAGCAGCTCGTTTGAGCAAGGTGGTTCGATTGTAGTCAATCCTGTTCATAATAATATTGCTACAAAATTGTAGGAAACTTTCAGGTAAGGTTTAGAAGATGAAGCTAACCTGAATGGCCTCAGTAATGACATACTCATTCATCTCAGTCATGTTAAAGTGGACCATCATGTTGAGAACATGTTCTCGAACAAATGCCCTCTCTTGTATACGGACATTAAAGATGAATTTAAGAGCGTCATGCCTGAGTTATGCGGACGATTGTCTGAACATTCCCCATAGGTATTCAATGATCTCACAGGCAATGAGCATGGACTTATGCTTCTTGGACAAGACTTCATAAAGGCTTGCCAAGATATACGCTCGGGCCTTTTTATTTGCCCGTACCCAACACTCGTATGCCTCCTGAACGTTTCGAGTGACATTTGGAGCTGGGAATGGAGGACATTCCTCCACCAAGACAAATCTTAAGTCATCGTTGATTGTGTTTTTTCAAGTGATGTACTTATTGCCAGTTTGTCGGCAACGAGCATATTTAATGTTGCGGAAGTCATATTGAAAAATTGCTGAAACATACAATTTATTTATATTAGTAATCCATGCATTACCCAGTTTGAAAAACCAATCAAATTTAGCAAAATAATTTAATGCATCCTATGTGATATCTATTTTGCAATGATGTTTCAGTGAGACAAGGTAAAAGCCATCGTAGGGTGATCAGGTACCAATATTTGAATCACATTCAAATATTTATTTCCTATCAAATAAGCTTTATATTTTAATGTATTGAATACATTATATTAATTATATCATATATAATTAATTCACTCAATTAATTTGAACTATTCAAATTAATCCTAAATTAATTCTCAATAATCCTAGTTGAGCTATAGAGGAGACCTTATGGATCTATAGATTGAAGCTCCAATGGTACTTGAATAATTAATTAAACTCCTTTAATTAAATTACTCAACATCCATTAACTATCGGTCACTCCATTAAAGAACAACAGCTACACTCTTCGCGCTATAGATGTATTTATGTGTCCATTAGATATAACTAGTCAATAATGCGATGACCCTTCACAAATTGCTCGTAAGTACAGCTAGGAAAAATTTACCTTTTTGCCCCTATAGTTACATCTAACTTTTTAAGTACCACTAATCCCTCTAATGAACAATAAGTCATGTTTAATCATGACCAAACCCCTTTCATGCCAAGAGATGGTATGGTGCCACATTGTTCAAGCCCCGGAATCAGCCCTTACCTCGACATTAAGAAATGAGTGAGTTTCGTCTTGTATACTTGTGTTCCCAGGTCCCCAATTAGATGAATCCCCAAAATGGTAGGCTTTTTGAGTCGGCGATCTGGTCACTCTCACCTATACAAATTAAATTCATAAGTAGGAATTCACAATTCACTCAGGATTCAAGTCATGTCACCTATGGTCATCCTTGTGAAATGTAAGTCTCTACTATTAATGGCGTTTTATAATGAGATTAATCATTTCGTAGTCTGGTCTTATACAAACTCTTTGTATTGGATTGTGAACTTCTGAGACAAGGCCAATCTTCTGTTTTTAAGATCCCTGATGATTTGGATCTCTAGAACAAACCATGTCTTTCCCAAATCTTTCATTTGGAATTGGGCGGCCAACCATTTCTTTACATCAGTAAAAAAACCTAAATCATTCTCAATTAGTAGGATATCATCCACATACAACACGAGGAATGTTACTGGGTTGTTAATGATTTTCTTGTAAACATAAGGCTCATCAACATTATGATCAAAGCCATAAGATTTGATCGCAGCATCAAATCTTATATTCCAAGATCGAGATGCTTGTTTCAGTCCATAAATGGACTGATTAGGCTTGCAAACCTTTGCTCTTGATTTTGTTCAATGAATCCTTCTAATTGATTCATATAATGGTCTCTTCAAGATTACCATTCAACAAGGCAGTCTTGACATCCATTTTCCATATTTCATAGTCATAATATGTGACTATGGACAAGAGAATCTTGATAGACTGTAACATGATAACATGTGAGAAAGTTTCTTCATAGTCCATTCCTTCAACCTAGGTAAAACCTTTTGCCACAAGTCTAGCTTTAAAGGTTTGTACCTTTCTATCTACACCTTTTTTTCTCTTGTAGATCTATTTACAACCTATAAGTTTTATCCCATCAGGTTGATCTACAAGCTCCCAGACAGAATTGAAGTATATGGACTCCATTTTTTTATTCATGGCTTTAATCCATTCATCCCTATCAACATCTTCTATTGCTTATTTATAAGATAATGGATCCTCAACCCCATCATCACTTATGATGTTTTAGGCTTTTGTTAAACCCATGTAGTGTACAGACGGGTTCATAACCCTCCCAGTATGTTGGGGTAATCTCAACTATTGGATGGATGTGTATGACTAGACGAACCCACATCAACAACTCTTATTGATGTATCATCCTTTTCAACAACCTTTGTTGAAGTCCTAGTAGATTCATTATAAATTTCACTTCAAACAATTTTGCTTCATGGTATGGTCCCTCATGTTGTCTTCTTCCAAGAAGGTAGTGTTTCTTAATACAAACACTTTATTCTCACTTTGACCATTGAAGTACCCACCTCTCGTTTCCTTAGGGTAACCTACAAATAGGTATACTTTTGAACGAGGTTTCAACTTTTTTGAGGTTTGTCATTAGCACATGAGCTGGACATCCCCAAATTCTGAAGTGGTGTAAACTACCTTTACGACCTCTCATAACTCAAAAAGTATTTCAGAAACACTCTTTGAGGGAACGTTGTTCAAAATATAAACTCTAGTATCTACTGCATATCCCCAAAACGAGTCATAAAGTTGAGCATAACTTATCATCGACCGTACCATGTCCAATAGGGTTCTGTTTCTCCTTTACAATACACCATTCTATTGAGATTTACTAGAGGCTGAGAGTTGGGACGTAATTCCATGTTCTATCATATAGTTTTGGAATCTTAAGTCCATATACTCTTCACCACGATCATATTGTACTGTTTTTATCTTTTTACCTAACAAGTTTTCAATCTCAGTCTTGTACTATTTGAACTTTTCAAGTGCTTCAGACTTATTTGCATTAGATATAGATACCCACATCTAGAATAATCATTTATAAAAGAGATGAAATATTCATACCCTCCTCGTGCTCTTATATTCATAGAACCACAGAGGCCTGAATGTATAAGCTCCAAGGTCTCTTTTGCTCTTTAACCTTTTCCAATAAAAGGCCGTTTTGTCATTTTGCCTTCAAAGCATGACTCACATACAGGTAAAGAGTTTTATTCTAAACCATTTCGAAGTCCACTTTTTACCAATCTCTCAATTCTATTGAGATTGATGTGACCTAACCTTAGATGCCAAAGATGGACATTTTCTGTAGGAGAAACTCTCAGTCTTTTAATAGTTGTTGCCGTGTTGAACATTTCAGAATTTAGCACGACTTTTGTAACTAACGACCTTAGTATATATAAGTTAATTTCCATTGAACCAAAGCCTAATTCTATTCCATTCTTAAAATTAAACACTTTATTTTCTGAGAAGGATAAGGAATACCTTTCTTCAATCAGACAAGAAACTGAAATTAAGTTCCTCTTGATTTGAGGTACTACATGTATGTCATCCAATAACATATATCATTTCTTGTCCAAACATAACTTAAGCTCACCTATGTCAACAGCTGAAATGGCCTCACCAATACCGACTTTAAGAGTCATCTCTCCACCTACCAATTGTCTCTAGGAAATAAATCCTTGATAAGAAGAACATACGTGATTAGTAGCTTTTGAATCAACTATCTAGGCAATATCATCATTCTCTACTAAGCACGTCTCTAAGACTTATAAATCAGATTATTTTTTTCGGAGTTCTTCCTTTTCTTGAGAGTAGTGGGATTAGCTTCACAACTCATATCATAAACTCCAAGTTTCATCTTGGAGGACGATCCTCGTTGATTAAGTTCATTAGATTTAGCAATAATTGCTTTCTCTATTTGTCCCTTAATATTCAATATGGACTGAAGTTTATCTAAGGAGCTGACATTACTGGTTTCATTGTCATCAACCCCATTTTGCTTAAATTGTGAGAACTTTTGCTCAAACAATTCTTGCATTGATTACATGATCTGATGTGTAGTGCCCATGCTCTCAAATCTTTTGGCTAATGCTTCAGGTATTCTTGCCAAAATGTGAACCCCGGCCTTAGAATTAGCCTTTGTCCATATCTCGTATGAATAATAAACATTTCGTGTTGCATCAGGGCTTGGGACTTGAGGACAATCCTCAGTCATGACAATGTTGAGGTCGTTAACCACGAAAAAGGTTTTAATTGAATATGTCCACGTCGGATAATTAAAAACGGTCAAATTAGAGGCAACTAACTGAAAATTACAGTTTTCCATATTTGCTAAAAAAGAAACAAATTGATCTACATTAGATTTTAGCATAACTCTAAAATATCCAGTCATATTTAGCAAAAACTAAATGAACCCCATTTAACATCTAGTTTTACAATGATGCTTCAGTGATTTAGGACAAAAGCAACCGAAGGGTAGTCAATTGTCCCTTCACTATATTGAGACACTCTCAACCAATTATTACACTAGAATAACTCTTATTCCTATAACAACCAGTCATCATTTATTTGATCAAGAAATCATTAACTAGCTTAACAATTTCTCGTAAGTGTGACCCTTCATTTTAGACCCTAGAGTTCAGCCCCAGTGAGCCAACCAAAGAGAAAAACCGATTGGGGCAAAAACTAAAGCGATCCTATCCATTTTTGAAGTTCGCCTTGATATTGACCTACTGCACAGACCATCCAAAGAGGGACGCTCCTAGGGCTCCTCGAGGCCATACAAGAAGATCTCACGGTGCAAACCAATGAAGAAGACTGTAGGACATGTTGACACAAATCCCTCTCCCACTTACTATAAATATTCTCTCAATTCACCTTGATATTGACCCATGCAAACACCATTCGAAGGGGGATGTTCCCAGGGTGCCTCGAGGCCAAGCATGAGTCACACGGTGCGAACATAAAGGGAGAAATGTGAGTGAAAATTGATGTATCATATACATCTTTGTACTCCATTAAGTATTATAATAACCTAGGGTTTATTTTACTTAGGAAAAATACAGCTAATTATTTTTACTAAGTGATTATTTAAGTTTGCCCAAAAGTAACACTTGCTTTAGATAGTTAAACAATTTTGATTAATGTTTGTTAGACACTTTAACAAACCTTAATCAACAATTGTATACTTGTAGCAAATCTATCTAATTCACCTTTCCAAGTCAGTTTCCAAGTAGGGGTGTTACGTTTCCGTCAACTTAAATACCCCAGCATAGACAGAACTACCCTTAGACAAAAGACCCCTTATAGATACGTTTGCTACAAATTAAACTTTTATTAGAACTAATTTAATCCTATTAAACTGACTAAAAAGATTAATCTAATTCTAATCTCATTAGAAATTTGTGATCTTAGGTCTATGTGAATCAAATTTTAAAACTATTTTTAAAAAATGATTAAATCTCATTACCTAAGTTTGCATGCAATTCTTATTGATTTTAGTTTCTAATTTCATTTAGTTCGTTATAACTCTTATAAAAAAAATAAAACAAATTAAAATCATACATTACATCGAGTGACATACTTTATAAAATTATCTAAAGTAATGTCATGCATCATGCAATTCCCATTTCATTATAAACTATATTTAACGTTTATATAATAAGGTAATGAAACAATTAATAACATCCATACATATATACAACTATATATTATTGTTGGGGATGATGCCCTAAACTCTCGTGTCCTGTAGTTAAACACAGTTTTGTGCAAACGTTTGTGATGTATAATATATGATATTTTCTTCACTAATTGTCTTTGAACATTGGATGTTTCATTTGCTTGACCACAAACCAATAAACTAAAATCTCTGGTTGTCATTATGTAACTTAAACATGTATGTGGAGACATACAAGTGGATTATGTCTTAAGTGATAACCAAAATGGTCTGTAGTATATGGATATAGGAGGGAAACCTTATCATGGTAACGCTACGGATGCGACCCGCTTTGTAGAATAGTTACAGATGTTGAGACTTGCTACAAATGGTCTGATTCTGATCATTCATGTGAGGACATGTGAGTGGGGGTGTCCTATACAAAGAGTTTGTATAAGACTTGATGAAGAAGTGTTAACGTCTCGTTATATAATGTTGTTCATGACAGAGACTTCACTTCACTAGGATGACCATAGGTAAAATGACCTCAATCATGAGTGAGTTAGGAACTCCTGCCTTCGAAAACGGTCCTTTGATTTGCATGGGTGCGAGTGGCCAGGTCGCTCATACATTATTTTATGAGATGAAATTAAGGAATGAAATACGGTGATGGAAATGCATTGAGCAACAAATTTTCTCAGCGGAATCCAAGTAAACCCCACTGAGTTTCCTGGTAAGTCCAGGGTCGAACTCAGGGACTAGGAAAACGATATGTAGTGGTAATTTTCAAGAAGACTTTGCGGTAACAAAGAAATCAAATAGTTTTTTTGGGTTGTTGTTTGCGGTAATAAAATAAATGAATGCGGAAAATTTGAGAAAAGTTCGATTTTGCGGTAGATACACTGAGTATGCAGAGGAACGAGTTGAAAAGGTCTTTAGTTAGCGTTTCCCCGGAATGCGTCAAACTATGCGATCATGCTACACTCATGCAACAGCAAGTCATTTTCCAATGCAAATGCGGTGATCCTAGTTCTAAGACGCATGTGTTGAATGCAACAATGTCCATAGAGCTTATTCCTAAGTCTCTACTCTTTCCCTATGCGATGATGCAAGATGCACAGAAAGACAAGGTGACTGCACACAATCATATCCTATCTCTAGGTTGCATGCGATGCGTTAATAACAAACAGTGCTTATTCCTAAGCTCCTATCTCTTGATTATGCATTCTAATCTGACTCTCTCAAGCCTAGATTCTAACCTGACTTTCCCAAGCCTAGATCCTGTCCTTAGACTCCCCTCCCGAGTATCTCTAATGGATGAATGAAGTATACATAATACAAGATAATCGCATAGAATGAAGATCCCAATTATGCTAGCTAAGTGCTTCTCAACCCATTCGACAGATTTAGCTACTCATGCGTAATAAACAGAGAGTGAACAGATATAAAGAAGTAAATTCTATTTCTATAGATAAGTTTGAGTACAAAATGACAATGGAAGATAAGGATAGAGAGCCTGGTAGCAATCCCTTGCTTCCCAAGGCCTTTACACTGTCAACTCTATTCTATTCAAAAGATATTCCTGCTTCCGCAGGAGCTGGCCCTCTCTCCGATCTCGACGCTTTCGGCACTCTCCCAAGTTCATCGGAATGATCTATCGGCACAATCTCGCTTCTCTCAATTCTACCTTAAAATAAAAGAAAATCTAAGAACAAGGCTATTCTAAACTATGGAGGAAATTATCTAAGTATCACACTCATTTTCTGAAGGTTACCTTCAGTATTTATAGAGCTTCAGGGTGAAAGGCGTTTATCTCTTATGATTGCACAGATGGGATGACTTTAATTCTCTGACTGATGCACCGAATATTTGTCACTGAAAAGTTGAGTGTACTTGTTATCGTTAGCGGCTTGTCAACTTAATTCGGACTCGACCGTCATCAGCTTTCTGTCCCATCATGATTAATTATGTTTTTCACCCAGATGCGCCCACCGCAAAGCCTTCTTGAGCAGATGTTTGCGAGCACAAGTCACCGCAAAGCCTTGCGGTAACGCTGCGTTCAACCGTTGATTTTTTGTTATCGCACCTTTCGCCTAGCGTCAACGCATATTCTGCATAAAAATATCAAAGTAAACTATTTTTATGCGATGAACGCATGCGACCGCAATGTTATGAACTTAATGCTTTTTGGACCCAATCTAACATATTTTATCAACGCAAACCTTCATTGTTTAATAACTTAGCACTGTAATAACATGCATTTATGCCCATTATCAGTCGCCGACTCAAACCTACCACTTTGGGGATTCGTCTGATTTGGGAGTTGGAAACTCAACTACACAAGATGAAATTCACTCCTTCTCCAAAGCAGGGGTAAGTAGATAGATTGCTCCCTTAAGGGTTGATCCCAGGGCTTGAACGATTTGGCACCACACACCTTCTTATGGCCTAAGAGGTGTGCACACATAGTAGGACTATGTTGTATTGTTCATTAGAGGGATCAATGATACTTAAGAAGTTATATGTAACTATAGGGGCAAAACAGTAAATTGGCCCAACTGTACTTACAAGCATCTGTGAATGGTTATCGTACTGTTGATTGGTTATATCTAATGGACACAGAAATATATTTGTGGTAAGAAGAGTTCAGCTGTCGGTCTTTAGTGGAATGCATGGCAGTTAACGGATGATGGATCTTGTGGCTAAAGAGTTTAGTTAGCCTCAGGTACTGTTGAAGCTTCGAGCCATAGGTCCATAAGGTCCCCTTGGTAGCTCAATGGATTCAAGTTGAGAATCAGTTTTTGGGTCAGTTTGAAATATTCAAATTGAGAAGAGAGAGTTCGATTATATATGATATGATTGAACTGTTTAATTATATACGAAATGATTGAATTTTTGTATGAGAAACATTCATTGGAGGAAAATGGATATAAATATGATTTATATCTAGTGGAGGAGAAAACACTATGGTTTATATGTGATATTAAACTATAGGTTAATGAATATAATATAATTATATTTATTATTATTAATTGGACAATTATGGGATAATTGACTGCCGTTTTCTCCGTAACCATGTGTTAGTGAGAAGTTTGATTAAGTTTTTGTAACTGAAGAATAAAATGAAAATCGTTTCATTTTGCAAAAAATCACGTAATTCGCTCAAGCATAAAGTATATTGCCTATCGCTTGGCTAACCGAGAGACTACACGATAGCTCTAAGTTGCTACATGATAGTATACAAGCGTGCATCTTTGTAAACGATCGCTTACGTTTTTCTAAACGATCGTCTAGTGCTGAGCGTTTTCTAAATGATCGTCTACACGATCACAACCTATTTACTACACGATCATATATATTCGTCTAAACGATCAAGCATAGTCTATACGATAGACCCTGCCCTTCTCCCACTTGCTTGGTCGTACTATACGATCTTCATATCCTTTTCCCCTCTACCAAATTCCAACAAAGCCTACTCTTTGGATTCTCACGCTGAGAATACCGAGGGTTCCAAGTGGTGGTGTCATCCCCATATTTTTTTTGTGCGTGTGGAGGCCATTCGTGAGTAGATGACCGGTGGTGTTGGTGGACGATTGCTTGACGTTCCAGCGAGAGCGAGAGCACCGGTTCGGTTGGAGAGAACGATTTTTTGCTGTGAAGAAAGAGTTTTCAACTGGTATGTATTCATTCTCATGTTGGTTATTTGTTAAAAGTATGTCGGTAATTTTGTAGTATGATGCATATATGTATGTTTAAATGTAAATGTGGTAATTCTGTCACAATGTCTTTGGAAAGATCCACTTCCGCTCAGAGGTACTCTTGTATAAGAGTTCCTTCAGTTATAACACTTATAATATATGATGCATGAGCATGCTATAAAATTAGATCATGCAACTATATATTATAACATTTATAATATAAACAATGCATGAACAATGCATAACCTATGGTGGGATTTTACTATGACATACATTATGACATATATTACATAATTAAACCATATATCATATGCATAATTTAAATAGCAATTATGGACTGGGATTGGACTTTTAAAGTATTAATTAAATTAATATAACATTTATATTAATTCAATTAATAAAAAAACTAACTATTACATTAGAAAAAGGTCCATTAGGTTCTAAACAGGTGAACCGGGTCTTGAAATAGCACGAACCGATCTCCAGCAACCGAACCACCCTTGAACTGCTCGAACCAAATGAACTAGACCCGAACTAGCTCCAAATCAAACCTAACTGCATGAAAACCGACACTGAAACGCGTTTCTTATTCGTTGCGATGTTGTGCCTTAACGTCGAAATTCTACGGAGAAGAACTCCATCCTCTGCATTATAGCATCACGACGCTAGGGCACAATATCGTGACGCTACTGTACAGTCGCCTACTGTACATATTCAATATTCTTCAAATCTCGTCTGATTTGAGCCCCCCTTTCGCTAGAATGTCACCGAGAACATCACGATCGACTCAAGACTTAAGAAATACATACTCGATAGGAGTTTACGCCCAAAACAACGAGCCCCTTACAAATCGAATTTGTAAAATCAAAGTAGAAAACTAAAATCAACCTCGAAAACATCCATAATCGATAACCATTCATAAAACATTCATCAACATGAAAATTTACAGAATGAAACCCACCATCATTCTGTAATTAAATTCCGAAATTAAAAAAAGGGGTAGAAACTACCGCTCTGATACCAATTGAAGGGAAACCATCGAAGATTTCGTAGTGGAAGCGGGGATCGCTCCCATTTTAGTTTTCACAAAATTCATAAATTACAGAATCAAAATAAAGATTATGCAATTTGAAATCCAATTGGGTACCACCACTTGAGAACCCTCTGTATTTTCTTGAGATTATGAATTCAAGCAAAAGTTGTGGGCTTTGCTTGAATTCTTGGAAGAGGGAAAAGAAAGGATGAGAGGGAGGAGAAAAACTTTTCTTCTCTGTGTGATTGTGAGTAAAAACAGAGATAGTTTTTTTTTTTTAAAAAAAAAAAAAAATTTAGATCCACAAATCATGAAAGAAGATGATGTGACAACACGACGACTAGCATGAGCAAAGGCGTGGTGTTTTCCGACTGGCGTGAGAGGACGTGCGTTTTGGTGTGGTTTTGTGGGGGTTTGGGGTGATTTGGGGTTTTGAGGGTGTCTCCCCCAATTTTTCATCTCTTTAATATATGAAACCCTAAAAAAATAAACAATAAATTACTTGATGGTTATAAAGTGTCAAGTAAAAATGGAATGAAAAAATCCTAACATTTCCGCCAATCTCTGCTTTTTTTCATTATTCTTGAGGTTTTTCATCAAATTTATATGTTACTTGACATTTTTTTTAAATAAAAACATCAAATACTCAAAAGTTCCAAACGTCAAGTAATGTGGTTTTTGTAGTAGTGACCCTAGACATAGGACAAAACCCTTAGAACCAAAAAATTGTATTTTTAATTACCTAAATTCATATTAGCCATAAACATATAGGTTTAAAGGCTAGCCTTCTAAACTTATTTAATTGAACGTCAAATAGGTGTCAAATCTGGTTTATCATGCATTTTACATTAAGCTTGTTGGGTGTTAGAACAAATAGTTCTTGGGTGTAAGTATACACTACTGACAAGTAATATAAAATGGACAAGTCCACTATCGAATCTCAAGGGAACATAGTACAAGTAATTAGTTTTGATTAAAGGAAGACGTCCTCTAAATTTGCAATCGATGGTGACCAAAGAAATTGAACTGTTTCATGGTGTACTTTGAAAATAAAGAAATATAATTCTGGAAAAAACTATTAAAAAACTGATGTGAAAAAATATGATGGAAGGATGAGATTTAAAGGAAAGTTTCAACCTATAAAATAGACATTATGCCCTTTATATACCCACAATTACTCTCCTCAACTAGATTCAGACACAACCTAGCATGCAACCCATATGCACCCACATTTTTGCTCTTTCAAGCTGAGAGAGGTTAAGTCGGATGCAATCAAATTGCTATAAAGATTGCTATAAAGAATATAATGTGGATATCATAAAATTATAATTAAATTATCACCTATGTTGGGTGCAATAAGATTACAAGATTGATTATAATAGAAAAATGATGAGATGCCAAAAGTGACCACGAAATTTTTAGTTCGAATCCTTACTTCTCATGTAGTAAAGAAGAAAAGGGTGTGGGACGCACTTTAATCGGGAGTGCACACAGCTGCCACTGTTCTGAGCTCAGAAATTTCTTCACTGCAACTTTTGCCGGCGCTGCTCATATTTGCTCTTCACAATTCCACAAGAACTTCGAAATCCGTACAATCATCCGATCAGAATACTCGAAAAACCACTATGATTCCACGATTCAGAGTCAAGAACACCGAATTCATCAAGCTATTCACATCCATGAGAACTATCACCACCACTGACTCGCCGTTCCACCGCCGTTTCATAACTCCCCTTCCGTCTAAACCCTTTCTACAACCCCATGCCGCCGCCCGTTCCGCCGGATTGTTCCTTTGGTTTTCTCAGAGACGCCACAGTTGGAAAGGGGCCTCCGACTACGATTACATTAGGGCTGATGTCAACTGTCCAAGGTGCTCCAAGCAAATGCCTCTCATCTTCTCTAATCGCCCCTTGTCCATTACGGCTCGGGAGACTGGCGTCTATCAAGCCCTCAATCTCTGCCCCAATTGCAAAACTGCATTCTATTTTAGACCCTTCAAGTTGGTTCCTTTGCAGGGTACTTTTATTGAGATTGGTAGGGTTAAGGGCGCCAGGGACTTGGATGACCATGTGGGCAATGAATCGAGCCAACATACGAAAGGAGATCTTGGCGCCAATTGTACTGATGATTCTGCCTTGCCTCCACGGTGGAATGGTAGCTGTGGCGGTGGCGGTGGCGACGGTAACTTGGGTTCGGTGGAGAGTAACGGTGTTCAAAAGGGCGACGGCAGTTTAGAAATGCAGTTGCTAACTCCCAAGGAAATTTCTGAGGCGCTGGACAAGTTCATCGTTGGACAAGAAAAGGCCAAGAAGGTTGGTTTCGGGTGATATGACCATATACTGTGCTTCTTATGACATTTTTCACAAGCATTTTGTGCACATTCTACATTTGTGGCGTATTTTTCATAATTGAGGAATTGTGCGCTTCTCTTTTATGTTTCGGTTAGAAACTAAGAGTTCAAGAACGAAACTACAATTGAGGGACTACTATCTCTCCATGAGCATGGAGTTATAAAAAGTCTCCAATTAGCATTGACGAAGAAAGGAGTGATTTTAAAAAATATATTCTATTGGAAGAATGTTCCATGAGGAAGTTAGAAAACACCACCCTCAAGAAGGAACAATGAAAATTTCCGTGAAGACAGACGCACAACAAAGTTAAGGAAAAGGAGTCCCTTGATGAAGGTAGAATATACACAACAGAAGCAGATTTGAAGGATCCTAGAGAATGGATGGGAATAGGAGATGAAGAAGGGACTCACATAACCAAAAATCCTCCCAAAAAATGAGCACCTAAGCCATCCCCAATGGAGAATTTTACATTTAGTAAAAAAGAATTAAAACTAGAAGAAATGACCTTCCCAAGGATTCGTGCATTTGTCCTTAGCCCTAGAAAATGAGATCCATTAAGTGGGAAGAACCCCATATTTGCTTGCAATGATATGATGGCAGAAAGTCTCAGGCTCTAGGGAAAAACAATATAACCACTTAGCTAGGATGGCCTCATTATGAACTCTCAAATTACAAATACCCAAACTGCCCAACTCTTATCAGTTTCATAACAATTTTCCATCTGGTCAAGTTAAAAGCTTGGTGTTTCTCGTTCTCCACTCCCTCCTAAAGAAAGTTCCTCAGGATCTTCTTCCAACCTACTATGAATAGTAAAGAAGATCATAACCAATTATAGGAAATAGGTAGGAATCCCACCCAATGTTGACTGGCTGAATCAGAGTTCCTACCGCCCTAGAAAAGATTACCTTCTTAGATAATTGCTTTTGTTCTTCTCAACCATTGGGTTATAGAAAGATAGATAGAGTGTGGCGTTTGAACGTAATAATGGTGATAAGGGAATTCTGGAGCTGCCATTTGCTGCTTGATCAGGATTTGAAGAACCACCCGTTACTATAAGCTCTATACTTGCTGGTATAACTTAAGAGTTTTATTCTCTAGGCCTTTTTTCTTATGATGCTGTGGCTCCCTCTGTCCAGAGGCAAGGTGATGTAGGACATCATATGTAATTTATTTGAAAAGGAAACAAAGCTTTTCATTGAATAATAAAATTGTAATTTATTTGAAAAGGAAACAAAGCTTTTCAATGAGATAATAAAATGAAGGACATTCTATGTAATCTTGGGTAGTTCTTGACTTTCTTATAATTCTTGTTCAAGATTTTGTTTTCCAGATGGATCTTTTCATTTAAACCATAATAGAAGCAAATGAATCTGGATAGTCAATACCATATGTTTGAGTGAAGCCTTTAGCTACTAGTCTGACCTTATATCTCTTAATTTACAGCCTAACGGTTTCTTATCCTTTGGTCACTCTACTATTTCCCTAATACCAATTATGGTAAACACCCAATTACAGCCTACCAGTCTCTTATCTTTTTGTAACTCTACTATTTCTCCTCCATAACTACTTATTTCCAATTTGGATTTTCTAAAGTCTTATATATATTCTCCTTGGAAGAGCCAAGTCATTTATCCTAATTCCTAGATGTGAAGTCTTTATGACTATTTGCCAATTTTTTATATGGGATATAGGTTGCCATATGGTATTTTGTACAACTTCAAATGCCTTTTCTAATTACTATGGGAGCATCAACATGAGACATAATTGACATAATACTTTAGGGGAGATAAATAATAATGTTTAGAGACGTCAAGAAGGATCCTAGTGATGTTTGGCCGTCGGTGAAGTTCCATGTTTCTCTTTGGACTTTGATTTTGGGACTTTTTGCAATTACTCTATATGCAACATTTTACTTAGTTGGAACCCCTTCCTTTAGTGGGGTTTTTGTGGGCCCGTTTTTCTGTATGCCCTAATATTCTTTTAGTTTTCATTTTTCATTGAAAGCAGTTGTTTGTATATATATATTGCATCTGTAATCTCTTTTACTTGAAAAGTATCCTAAGAAAATGCATTTAATAGCCCTATGATCAAGTTAGGTCGAAAGTGGTTGGTTATGTGGACATAAGTATTACATCAAAATTTTTTGAGGAAAATCAAACTATACGTGGGATGTTGGAAAAACATGTTTTCACTACAAAAATAAGATTAATGCTTTTCTTTTCCCTCCTTAGTCTCTTTGTATTGTATTTGTTTTGGTTCTTTTCGTTTCTTATTTCATTGTACCTTGAGCATTAGCCTCTTTTCATTAATTTAATGAAAAGTTTCCTTAATAAAAAAATTTACCTTCCTGCCACCTATTCTGTACACTGGGATGAAAGGATGGGGGTTTAATCCAGGAAGAAGTTTAGTGTTATTTAGAATTGTCTTTTGGTCCATTGATTTTACCACGAATCTATCATTTTGATTGACTTAATGTTGACATTTCAGGTGCTTTCTGTGGCAGTATACAACCACTATAAGAGGATATATCACGCTTCATTGCAGAAAACGTTAGTTTGCAAGAGTTGTCTAGTTGTCATTTTGCAACCCTTTTCGAAATATAATTTAAATATGCTTAATATTGCTTACTGATGCATGGAGTTCACTGTGATAGTCTATATTTAAAGGAAGAAAATAGTATTATTTTTGAGGGAAAGATATTTTTCATGTTAATGATTGTGATTGGCTTTGAGTTGGTGTCTACATTTGTATTTAGATCAGGACAAGGATCGCTGGGTATTGAATTGGAGAATGATGATAATGAAATTGTGGAATTGGAAAAGAGTAATGTGTTGCTAATGGGTCCTACAGGCTCAGGTACGATTGATTTTCTTCTGCATTTCTTTCTGTGTCCAAGAGCCTTAATTTTGTTGGAGGTTTTTCATTAACCATTTATGGAATCTCTAAGGATAGGGAAGACGTTACTTGCAAAAACCCTTGCTCGTGTTGTGAATGTGCCTTTCACCATAGCTGATGCTACTGCCTTAACTCAGGCAAGTGCATTTTCGGGATAGTTATTTTTTCTTTCCTTGTTAGTGTTATGTTTTTTTCCCTTTCTAAACACTCTCTCTCTCTCTCTCTCTATATATTATATATATAATATATAAACAACACAATTCTGTAAGGCCCCTAGTTAATTGTGATATTAGGATTATTAGTAGAATATTAATATAGTTATTAGGAGGCATATTAGTAATTGCCTATTAGGGTTTGTTAGGACTTTTTAGTTATAAATAGAGGGAATGGGTTGAGAGGAAGGTATGAAAAATTTTGTGAGATTTCCTTTGGGAAATTTGGGAGAGGATTCTCCACCCTCTAGAATGTGCTGAGGTATATTGTAATTTCTTTATAGATATTGCAATATAATTCTACTTTTAGTGTTCTTTGTTTTTTCTTTGTGTTCTTGAGTGTCCTTGTTAGGTGGGTATCCTAACAAATTGGTATTAGAGTTGTAATCATCTTGGGAAGAATGCACAGTAAAACCAAGAGAGAAATGGAGGATAAGATCGAGAGCAATTCGAAAAGTAGTCTAGAATCGAGGAAATGCTTGTTTGATATGGCAAAGTCCGTCGAATGAGTAGATTAAACAGTGCATATGCTTGCAAACAAGAAGGAAAACAAAGGATCGGCGTTCGTAACCGGATCCGCAAGATCATTGAAGGATAAGGAGAGCGATGAAGGAGAGAACTCTCGATATTGGACAAACGAAGGGGGAGTTGATCAGAGTAAATACAAACAATTGGAGATGCTGGTTTTTTCAGGCGATCATCCGGATTTCTGGATCTATTAAGCGGAACATTTTTTTTCGAAATTTATGAACTATTAAATGAAGAGAAGATCAAGGTTTCGGTTAGTACATTTGCACCTGATGCAGGAGATTGGTTTTGTTGGTCACACACCCGGAGTCCGATTCGAGGCTTTGAGCGTGGGGCAAGTTGAAGCAGCGGATGTTTGCATGATTCCCTCCTACTTAGGAAAGTACTCTTCTCTCCCGACTTCTATAAATTAAGCAAGACAAAACGTATGAAGATTATCACAAGAAATTCGAGACCTTAAGAAAAACAGGAAGGGCCGGTGACGGGTGCGAAATCTGAAACTTCCAATAAGCCTGTGGAAGGATCTTTACAAACGTTGAAAGGTATCGAGGTAGAAGGGATGGTGTTTTTTCCAGCAAGCTTCGTTGAGAAAAAAGTGTGTGAGGGTGAGGGTGAGGGTGGGGTTTGCATTAAATGGCAGGAAAAACAAATTGGAGGCTGGGAGAAAAAAGTGGCTAGGGTAAACACCATTATGGATGAGGACCACTAACCATTACCATGTGGAAAGTCATTGGCCCAGGGAGTTGCTTAATGGGCTGAATCCAAATGAAGGAATCGAAGCCCAATTTGAAGGCTAAAGAGAAAGCTGGTGGTCTGGGTTTACTACTTGTTCATTAAATAATTTTTTTTTTTAAAGAAAAAAGATGATTAATCAATTAAAGACTAATCTGAGGAGAAAAAAGAGATGCAACGTAAGTTATTTGTTTTTTTAAGCTGATCTTCAGTTCAAGCTTTTTTGAGCTTTTTTTTTTTTTTTGGGTTTTTTTTCTCGTTCCATATGATATTTCTAAAATCTTTATTATCAGAATTCAATCTCAATTGGAGGGTGTTTGCCTCCCTCTCAAGTGATGGTTTTTAGTCTCTTCAGCAGCCAACAGTTTTATTTGATTTTTCAGACCGTTTGTTTAAGTTTTTGCCCCAGTGTTTGTTCTTTTTGGGGAGTGTAATGCTTTGTGCTTTTCATTTATAAGCTAGTCTTAGTTTGTTTTTGGATGTGATGAGGGCGCTAAGGGGGTGTCAACCTAGTTGAGATGCCCGGGTGCGCTAGCTGATCTGTTTGGTATTCGGTTGTTATTTAGCTCATTGTATAACTCTCTTGTACTTTGGGTTTTTGTTCGCTATTCTCTTACATCAGTGAATTGTTTCCTTTTAAAAAAAAAACATCTTTATGGAAGCATGTGAGGTTCCTAGTTAGGGGTATGATGTTAGTAAGGGCATAGAGTTAATTAGCTAGGGATGCTTTGGTTATAAATAATAGGTGTTAGGGGCTTCTGAAGGGTGTGAAGAATTTTGGTAGTGTCCAACTGTCCATTGTGAAACTTGGGAGAGAGATAACCCCGGTTATTATATATTTATATTGTAATTTCTTTATTGATATAGCAATGTTGTTATGTTTAGTGTTCTCTTGTATTTCTGTGTTTTGATGCCACAGAATAATTTTTAGAAATATTTAATGATTGGACCAATCTGTCTTGATATAGTTCCATTGATTTTTGTTTTTTTTGTTAAACTACCATTTTGGTCTCTATACTTTGAAGTTTGTTCAATTTTAGTTCTGTACTTTCAATAAATCTTAAATTTAGTTTCCAATGCTACTTTATTTTTTGGTTATCTAATAGCATTTTTATTATAAATTTTGAAAATATATTCATACATTTATTAGTTCAAGGTTTTAATCGATATTTTTCCAAAGTTCAGGGGTATAAATTGATATTTTAAAAAAAATAATATAATGAGAAGTTAATAATACTTTCACAATTAGTCCCACCTATCATACAAATTAAAAGTTATTGATCAGTACAATTTTCACATCTCACCCAATGACATCAAAAAAAAAAAAAAAAAAAAAAAAAAAAAAAAAATCAACTCCTGGTCAGTTCGGTTTTTTGATAAAAAAATATATGCTATTCCAATCAGTAACCGGTAAGCTCTAGATCTTTTCTCTTGTTTCTATATCAGGAATTTTGAGCCTGAATCANAATATAATGAGAAGTTAATAATACTTTCACAATTAGTCCCACCTATCATACAAATTAAAAGTTATTGATCAGTACAATTTTCACATCTCACCCAAAAAAAAAAAAAAAAAAAAAGGAAAAAAAAAAAAAGAAAAAAGAACTTTCAATATAAGCCTGATTTTTGATAAAAAAATATATGCTATTCCAATCAGTAACCGGTAAGCTCTAGATCTTTTCTCTTGTTTCTATATCAGGAATTTTGAGCCTGAATCATCTCTACATATTTTATTGATTCGAAATAATTCAAGTTCTTTTTACCAAGCAGCACTTTTGTCAGTTGGCTCAGTAGATTTTAATTCTCACTCTCCTTTTCAGGCAGGTTATGTTGGAGAAGATGTGGAATCAATATTATACAAGCTCCTTCTGGTATTAATTTATTTGTTTCCCCTCCTGTCTCAATTACTTTCTAAGTCGTTTTGAAGGTATTTTGACTCTTGAGTTCAAAATCTGTGTTTTGACCAAGATATGCTGAGAGTCATGGCTTTGGAATCACTGGATCATCCTCATATAATGTTACCATTTATTTTGTGTGTAACTATTACTAAGTTTTTAAAAATCCTTAAATCTAAGTTTTGATTCAAATCGTTCAACCACCTTTTTTTGAGTCCAAATGGTCCTGCGTAGATGGACTCTGAGGTTCAAAAGAGGGCACAGCTGTGGTACAGTTTGTTTATTTAATTTTATATTCAAGAACTATTAAGCTTTTGAAGCGTTAAAAAATAGTAACACTGTCTGTTTATTTCTTTGTTTTTTTTTAAGAAACAAACACTTTTCAATGATATAATTAATAGAGACTAATGCTCAAAGGTAAAAAAACTCTGAAGGGGAAGCAAGAACATTAAAATGATAATATCAGAACATTAAACCAGACGTCTAGTCATGATGAATTATAAGGGAAACATAAAAGCAATTCAATTAAGACTGATATCTTGAATAGAGTAGCCAGTGAAGCCTTTAGAAAGAGAGCAGTAGAGCACCATGAAGATGCCTTTAGATGAGCTGAACTAAAACGATCATCCTAAGGAAGACCTGTTATGGAAAACCCTTCAGTCACGCTTAAACCATAATTCGGATAACAAAGCTTTCACTGCATTAGACCACTCTCTATAGTAAATTTGCCCCTGATGAAGTATGTTTCAATTTTTTACCATATATAGAACAAAAACGAGTTCAAATTTTCTCAACTTTGTATGAACTAGAAATACTAGCAAAAGAAACAAAGAATAATTCATAAAGCAATTGTAGACTTGGGATATGTTCCTTGCATGTGGAATAAAAGACAGTTTTCATTATTTATTTACCATTGCAACATTAAGAATTTACTTAGAAATGAAAAGTAGGTTGGTGTAGCTGATTGAAAAACCTCAAGGAACTATTTTGTGATAAATTTCCTCTGGCTAATGGATCCGAGTTTGTGTCCGTAGGGGTGTTCAAGAGGAGTGATTTTAGACCCATCAGCTTAGTCACATCTCTCTATAAGATAATATTTGAAGTTCTTGCTAAAAGACTTAAGAAAGTCCTCCCTCTTATTGTGCATTACTTGCAAGCAGCCTTTGTTGAGGGGCATCAAATTCTGGATGCAATTTTGACCGCGTCTGAATCCTTGGATGATTGGCAGTCACTTGGGAAAAGAGGGGCTCTCCTAAAGCTTAATTTGGAAAAGGCTTATGATAAGGTTGACTAGTCTTTCCTCGATTCGATTTTGAAGTTAAAGGGCTTTAGTAAAAGGTGGAGGAAATGGATTTGGGGTTGCCTCTCATCGACCAACTTCTCTATCCTTATTAATGGAAGGCCGCGAGGCAAGATCTTTGCCAAACGAGGTTTACACCAGGGTGATCCCCTTGCTCCCTTTCTTTTCACAATTGTGGGAGACGCCCTTATTCGTATGATTTACTTTTGCAATGAAAGAAAGCTCATCATAGGGTTCTCCTTTGGCGTTATGACCTTTGACTTGACTCATCTCCAGTACGCTGATGATACCTGACAGAGCATTTGCCGTCTCTAGTAAACCTCAACCAATCAAATAATATTTATAATCATGAACTAACAACTTATACTAACTAGTAGCTTAAGTGGTAAATCTGAGTCGAACCATAGGGAAGCACGAAAGATTAATCCTTCAAAACTCATTTTTAGTTAAAGTGGTAAACAGAGGGGGGGTTTGGTGTGGATTGGATGATCGAAATGCAGATTAATTTCTGCGAAAAGTAAATGATATAAGTGTAATTAATCAAGATGTCCTAGTTTAGAGGAATGGAGTCACCAAATGCAATTTAGATCACTGAATTATTATCTTATGACTTAACGTTTCTTGCCTATGCCTAACCAAGTTAATTTGAATCCCAATTAACCGTCCTTATTATCTAATTAGCTAACATGAGGAAACGAAACTGCTCTAAACACATTAGCTAATTGTATTAAGCTTTAGGGAGATGCTAGGATGAACTAATTAATTTCCAATAATTGATGGGCTGGTCCCCCCACACCAAGTAGCGCTCTAGATAGGCCGAAGCGATGTGAGCCCCAACACTGGAATAGTTTTAGTAAACTGTTTGGTTCATAGTACTTCAAGTTAAAGCTAGATTATCTCTTTCCCCGTCTAGTTAACTCGTTCAATATGATTTTCACATTAAGAATGATTAAAGCATTACTTAGTGCGGTTGACTTCAAAATTAAGCAAGTTAATCTATTCTCTTGCTTCCTATGGTTCATTGCCTCAACTAAGGTTAAACCTAAGCATGGAATTACATAAACAAGTACTGGTTGTCAATCAAATACATAGAAATGCAATTCACAGTCAGTAAATTCAGAGTGAGAATCCATAAACAAGATATATATATCATAATATAAAGATTCTCCCATAATTGCAATGGTTTCTCCAAATTCTCTAAACTAAGAAAACCCTAGAACTTACCTTCTCATGGAGATGAAGAAGACAAATCCTGAAATCTCCTTGATTATAATTACAAAAAGAACATCCAAAGAATAAAGTGGAATAGAGAAGAGAGGGGAAAGGGGCTGGAAGCCCATTGGGTGATTCTTCTGCTCTAGAATCGAAGAACAATATATAAGCTAGTAGTGCAACTTTGCAACGCTCAATGCGCATTGCAACACTCCAATCGGAGCGTAGACCTCTGGCAATGCAATGCTCTTTGCTACGCTTTTGGGCTGGTCGTGCGCGCGCGTTTCTTTGAAGTGCCCGTCAAACTTCGGAGCGTCATACCGCTCTAAGATAGCGTTGTGATGCTGTGTGAAATGATAGCTACTGCCTTTGAGCGTAGATCTATGCTTGGTAGAGGGTTGCAATGCTCGATCTAGGGGCATTTTGGTAATTTATCTCCTTTGAAGTCCGGATGCTCAATTTAGCTCCAAATTGCTCCAAATTAACCTTGAATGACTTGTAATGGTCGACTCTATCTCCTAGGCGCTCGAAACCCTGTAAAAACATTAGTTGAACACATTACACATAGTAATGACCTCGAATTAAGAAGAGGAAGATAGCATACATCAACACCCTTTTTTGCTCTTTGGGAGAATGAAATCTTTCGACTTGGTGGATGGTTGTCAACTTGTTCCTATTGGTTTCGGGTTTGTCTCTTAATGTCTTTAAGACCTCTCTTATCGGTTCAAACCATGATAATGAGGAAGTGAATCTCTATGTTGCAAAGTTTGGTTGTAAAGTTGAGTTTCTCCCGTTCACGTATTTGGGTTTTCCTATGGTCGGGAAACACAAAGCGAAGGAGGCTTGGATTGCTCTTGAAGAGAGGTTTAAAATTAAGGTTGATAAATGGAGGGGGATCCTCCCTCTCTAAGGGTGGTAGACTGCTCGCCCAATTGGTGCTTAACTCTCTCTCTCGTGTTACTTCTTCTCTCTTATGCAAGCTTCGATCGTTACTGTCAATCGCTTGGAAAAGATTATCAGAGACTTCATATGGACGAGGGGTCCCTGCAATCCTAAGTCCCACCTTGTCAACTAGAGTGTGGCGTTTTTCCCCATCGACTTTGGTGGTCTTGGAATTGGCTCCCATCATCAGAAGAACACTGCCTTCTTATGAAATGGTTGTGCAGGTTTTGCCATGAAGAAGACACTTGAGATGTGTTATTGGGACCATATATGGGGTTGATGCTCTTGGCTGGGCTTTTAAAATGCCTAAGAAGGGGAGGAAATCTAGACTGTGGGCCAACATTTGAAAGATAATTCTTTAACTTCACAGAGTTTATCGTGGGAGATGGGAGATTGGTTGGGAAGACAGGTGGTGCGACTCTCAATCCTTTACTCTGAAATTTCCTGATACTTATACTTTATCTCTAGAAAAGGATACTGTGATTATGACTTGTTGGTGTGCCTTTAGCCAATCCTGGAACTTGGGTCTCAGATGACCAACTTTTGATAGAGAGTTGGGTGATTTGGTGGCAGTTTTGAAAACCTTAAACTCTTGGACGCCTCAAGATTCTCATGATTGTCTCAAGTAGAAGTTAGATGCCTTTGGAAAGTTTACTACTGAAGCTACTTTTTTGATTCTCATTGAGAGAACCTCTGCCCTTCCTTTAATGTCTCTTGTATGGAGGCTCAAAATCCCTAGAAATGTTAAATTCTTCCCGTGGTCCTTTGCTTATAGAAGCTTAAACACCCAGGAGAAACTTTGAAGGAAGCTTAAAAATTCTTCCCTTTGCCCTTCCATTTGTTGTCTTTGCCTATAGTTGAGGAGTCCCGGACCATTTGTTCCTTCACTGTGACTTTGCCACTATGAGGTGGGCTCCTCTGGTTAGAACGTTTGGGCTGGAGTGCTGCCTACCTAGTAGGGTAGACGATTAGATGGTGAATAGGTTGGACTGCTTTGCGTTCAGTGGCAGAGGTAAAATCATTTGGAGATGTGCTACTCATTCGCTCCTTTGGTGCATTTGGAAGGAAAGAAATAACAGAATTTTTTAAGATAAGTTTTCTCATTTTGATTCTTTTTGGATGGTTGTGCAACACACAAACCCTTGGTGGTAACGACTCGACTCCCTATGACTTGTGCTAGATCGTTACTATACGCATGCGTACTTCTCAAGACGACATTTTCCATGAATGGGCTAAAACTAAATAATTGTTATAAAATAAATAACTTTAATTAAAACTAAACTATTGAAAATCTTTAATCAGGATACCCTTAATGAAATAAAGCATCAATAGAAAATTTTATCTAAAACAACCATCAGTATAGAAACTGAAAGTTTTCTCAATTTAATTACAAAACTAAGATTTTAAAACATGAAAACATGGAAACAGGAGTGGAAGCATATGACTAGTCCCAGTGGCACGATCACGGATTTCTCCTATCATTCGTTGGTGTGCCTTTACCCTTACCTGAAAAACATAACATAATAAAGAATGAGTATAAAATACTTAGTAAGTAACCTCACTACCGGAGTCAAACTATGCACTTATATCCAATAAATGCAACGTACTGGTGGGACATGCATATAATAAACTAAGTCTTGGATGGCCACCTAGTGAGCGATTTAACTCAACCTGACATGCATATGGTGGCCCGAAGGTTCACAAACATAGTAGGGCACCTGTCGGCACCCGATAACATAGTAGGAAACTTGTTAGTTTCTAGTAATATAGTAGGAAACCCGTAGGCTTCTGGTAACATAGTAAGAAACCCGTAGGCTTTCGATAACATAGTAGGACACCTGTCGGTTTCTGGTAACATAGTAGTATTAGAAGAGTAAATCGTCACTTTTATCTATAGACATATCATGCTTTCCGTAAATTTCACAACATAAATCATAGTACATGTCTCATGGTCCTATACATAATCATATCAGTAGCATACTTAAATCAACATGCTCATAAAACAGTTCTTGGCATATCTTGCTTCTCAATTCATCCTGTCAAAACATAGAATAAAGATTAGTAACTCAACTTTAATTTATATTATGAAAAATTATTTTGTAAAATTGTTCAATAAAAGAACTATAAATATATGTATTTCATAAATAAAGGAAATACTTTTAGACTTCATAATATGTTCAATTCAACTTGATTCAATCCAAACTAATTTTAGGTGAACTCATGAACCAATCCAACCCATACAATTGGTGAGGTTTCATGTTTCTTTATGGGTTTTGGTTTCGAAGACTATTTGTAATTAGTTTTTAGGTAACATTTTACTTAGTTGGAACCCATTTAATGGAGTTTTTGTGAGTTTGTTTTTTTGTGTGCCCTTGTATTCTTTCACTTTTTTTTTTAATGAAAGCCTTGTTTTAAATATATAAAAAAAACCACCAACCCATACAATTTTGATTTAATTGGTCTTTCAAAAGGATAAAAAAAGATTTAATTGAACCCGAACTAAACATACAGGTTGGGTTATTAAGTTTTTCAGGTCATTGGGTTTTTTGAACCACACCTAATAATTTGTTTTTGTCACATACTTAGCTTTACCATTTTAGGAAGTATGTGAAGTCTAAGGTCGAAACTTTTCCGTATTTTTGTTAAATATTTTCATGTTTTCATTATTTGTCCTTTTACCTTTGCTCGAAATACACGGTGCTTTAATTGTACAGGATGCGGAGTTCAATGTAGAAGCAGCTCAACGTGGGATAGTATATATTGATGAGGTTGATAAGATAACTAAGAAGGTATAGCATGGTCTAAGATCTATTGGCAACTTTATCGTATTTGTCATAACTTGCTTTATTTCTTATTAGAGTGAGAGCATAAACTCTGGCAGAGATGTATCTGGAGAGGGGGTCCAGCAGGCACTTCTGAAAATCCTTGAAGGAACCGTGGGTATTCAATTTGACAGTAATATTTTTCATTTTTGTTGTTGTGCGTTATTTCTTATTTATTTATTTGTTTAACTTGTCTTGCATTGCTTCATCAGTAACGACCCAAACTTTCGAGTACTTTGACAAGGGCCGTTATTGATAAGCACACATTTACATTTAAAACATTTTGACCATTGAAGCAAAATTCGTTAAAACAATAAAGAAAACTTCAAAATCAATTTATAAAACTTAATAAAAGCAAATAAGCAAAACATTTATTCGGGGTCCCCTAAAATCATTTACAAAGAAATCAATTAGAATAATAAAATAAAATTTTCTGTCCAACATTAAAACTTTCAAATACCTAAAAAAAACATAGATTGAGCGGAAGCGATTCCTTTGGTCCTCTTATGGCTCTGTCCGGGTCCCGTCTGTCGCTCGTCAAGCTGTTCTTGTCATTACTTGAAAACATAAAGGAAGAAAGGATGAGTATAACAATATCTAGTAAGTTATTCGCTATTGAGCCTTGTAGGTAACCTGTTAACTAGTTTATCTAGGCATCGGTGTACATCCATATCATATCAGTCGTAGTGATCCCGAAGAATTGCATATTAGTCATAAATACGATCCGGAAGAAACACACATTAGTTGTGTTGTGTATCCCGAAGGTACACAAATCATTTGTAAACATGAATCCGGAGGAACATGCATCAGTCATAGTGTGTAACCTGAAGGTACATGAATCAGTCATAAATATGAACTCGGAGGAACATGCATCAGTTATAGTGTATGTTATAATTCTATAGTTAGGGTTTTCCATTCTTGTAAATATTTTGTGATATTTTCTTTTTCTATGTTTTGTACACTTGTATATATTCATATCTTTGGTGAATGAATAGAGTATTCTGATTCTTTCTCAAACCTAAGAGTTTTACATGGTATCAAAGCAACCTTAACAAACTTAGGGTTTTGTGAACCTTAGGGTTTGAGAATTTAGAACCAGTTTGTGATACGTTTAGGGTCTTGTGGAGAGGTGAATTTACACTTTTGCTCACAGTCGCCGTCTTTGGTTCGTTCGCCGTCATTAGTCGCCACCGTCGTGGGAAAAAAAAGGCTATTTTTTCAACACCACCCAGTCCATCGAGGAGCCCAGCTGTTGATCTACAAAACCCCAAAGTTCGGATCCCATCTAACCAGCACATGGGGCTCACGTGCCGCTTGTTCCAACTTGCCATCCGTCCATGCGCCGGTGCGTGTAGGCGCGTGCGCCATCGATTTTGGTTCGCCTTCTGTGGGTTTCCTTAGTGTTGTTGACTCTTTTTGGTGGTGTGTGTGTTTGGGATATATAGATATACTCACTGCTTGTAAAGACATCTCTTCGGTAAATTAAGGTTTGATTCTCTGCTGTCTGGTGTCTACTTTTTGAGGTAATGGCTGATAAGAAACCAGTAATGTCTGAGATTGTTCCTATGGTGTCAAAAGTAACTGAACACAAGTTGAATGGATCCAACTATTATTCATGGAGATCAAATCCAGGAGGTGTTTGCTATTATTGTCATAAACCTGGCCATACGAAACGTGAATGCAGAAGGTTGCTGAACAAGAGGTCAGAGGATGCCATCACCCTCTGCACATGTCGCCTCTACTCCTGATAATCTTGACAAGTCAATTACGATTTTGCAGAGGAGTTTGCTAAATTTCAGCAGTATCAAGAGTCATTGAGGGCATCATCTTCTACTCCCATTACGGCCATCGCAAGAGACAACTAACATTTCTAAATACCTTCTTTCCTCCACGTCAAAATGGGTCATTGACTCTGGCGCTACAGACCATATGACAGGTAACCCTAAGTTTATTCTCTAACCTTTATACATCTATCTCTTCACCTAATGTCACTATAGCTGATGGAACCTCCACTCTTGTTTTAAGATCAGGAATCGTCCATCTCACTGAATCAATTTCTCTGTCATCAATTTTAAATTTACCACATTTCTCGTTTAATTTGATTTTGATCAGTAAACTCACTCGTAATCTTCATTGTTGTGTCTCATTTTTTCTTGGTTATTGCTTATTTCAGGATCTTATGACGAAACAGACTATTGGTAAAGGGTGGGATTTGGAGGTTTACATCTTTGAACCACAAACACCTACGGCCATTACATGCTCTAGCATGTCTTCTCCCTTTGAAGAGCATTGTTGTTGGGTCATCCGTCTATTTCTGTGTTGAAGAATCTTCGTCCACAACTTCAACATTTGTCTTCTTTAGATTGTGAGTCATGTCAGTTTGCTAAATTTCATCGTTTGATTTTTATCCCCGAGCCAATAAACGAGCTAGTGCTCCTTTTGAATTAGTCCGTCTATGTTTGGGTCCATGTCCTGTTAAGTCCAAAGGAGGGTTTAGATATTTTGTTACATTTGTCCGATGACTATTCTCGTGTTACGTGGTTATATTTAATGAAAAGTCGTTCTGAGTTACTTTCTCATTTTCGTAACTTCCATGCTGAAATTCAAACTCAGTTTAGTGGTGCTCTTAAAATCCTACGGAGTGATAATGCTAAGGTATATTTCTCTCATGCACTCAAATCTTATTTAGATGTCCATGACATTCTTTATCAATCTTCTTGTGTCGATACTCCATCTCAAAATGGGGTTGCAGAACGAAAGAATCGTCATCTCCTTGAGACAACTAGAGCTTTGATGTTTCAGATGCATGTTCCAAAATCCTATTGGGTTGATGCTGTTTCCACAACTTGTTTCTTAATAAATCGCATGCCCTCTTCCATTCTTAAGGGTGAGATACCTTTTTGTACTTTATGTCTCAAGCAACATTTGTTTCCCATTCCACCCAAAATATTTGGTTGTACCTGCTTTGTTCGGGATGTATGGCCTCAGCATACCAAGCTGGATCCAAAGTCCTTAAAATGTATTTTCCTTGGTTATTCCCGTGTCTAAAAGGGGTATCGGTGTTATTGTCCTAGTCTAAATAAATATTTCGTCTCAATTTATTTATTCTACGATATATTTATATACTTTTCATCAAGTAAAATGAAAAGGTTAGCTAGAACAGGTCAAAGGGTTTATGGCCAGGAGGCTACGAAAAAGAATCGAAAGATGGAAGCTGTAAAGTGATGTTGTTACAAAATGATTTATTGACCGTGCTTTATTTGGAGGTTTAGACAACATCAAGGATATTTACGTTTATGGAGTGCTTTGAGTAAAGACTCCTTAAATTAATTCCTTTTAGATTTTGCTCACTTGTGCTACATTAGCATTCTCCAAGAGGGTGCTGGAAAGATTTTTAAATTGACCTTAGCCGATTCTCTTTCATCTATGATGATCATCCATCCCAATGTTCCAAAATTATTGTTTTTCTTCCTTCATCAACAAAAATGCTAGTATAATTTTTCATACGGTTTCAGAATTTGGAAACATTTCATTTCCACCAAGGACTTCTCCAGCAGAAGGCAGAACTATAAAGATTCAACTGAAAATCCATCATGTTCCAGTATTCCTAGGGAGCTTTGGTCCAGCATGAGGTTCCATGTTTCTCTTTGATCTTGAGTTTTGAAGACCTTTTGTAATTATTTGGCAACTTCTTACTTAGTTGGGAACCGTTTCTCTAATGAGGTTTTCCAATGGGCTTGATTTTTTTGTACCTCGTATTCTTTCATTTTTTTTCTCAATGAAAGCAGTTGTTTTTTTTTTTTTTTTTTTTTTTTTTTTAGAAAAAAAAAATCCATTAGGTTCAAGTGATTTCTAAGTTTATGATAGGTACCAACATTCAGCAGATTCACGATACCAATCATTCTTTTTCTTCCGTGTTCAGATCTAAATAATGTTCTTTAAATTGTCTGACTAGCGGCCTTGAAGTGCTTCAAGGCATCTGCCTATGCTAGGTAAAAAGAAGCTTATGCCTCTATGGATAGAAGTGTCTGCCTTTGAGGTGTGAAAGGCCTAAGCGTCAGTGAAAAGTGAGGAAAAAAATATTAATTACAGCAGATTAGGGGATGCTGGCGGTGGTGAGATCCCATTTAATGGGGTTTTCAAGGGAAAAAAATTGCCTTGCCGACTTAAAACAACCTGACACAATTTAGGGGACAACTTGAGTCATCTGTTTTACTCCCGTGAGTACCGCAGAACTTCTTGGATTTTAGCAGTGAACTGTGGTATATTCATATTACTGACTCCGAAGTCTTTCTTTGGGCTCTTTCTCAGATGTTTTATGTAGTTGTAGTTCATTTAGAATACTTTGTATTCTTCTTGGATCTTGCGGTTCTTTGTCTTATTATCATCCACTGTATATTTGCCTCTTTATTAATGAAATCTGGCTTCCTACTTTCAAAAAGAAAAAAGAAAAACAAAAATCATTCCGAACTTCTCATTCTACTTCTAAACCATTTACTTTATTTCAGGTAGTGGATGTTTCAGACAAAGGTGCTCGAAAGCATCCTGGAGATGATACGATTCAGGTGGAGTTGAACTGCAATTTAATATTGCTTTTATTGGTTTTCTTCCTTGATATATTTATAATGTGCAATCACATTCGAATGTTAGCTCTACTTTCAGCTACCTTATTAGGTACTTAACATGAAAATTCATTTGCTTTCTCACTCAATTGACGAGAAAGGTCTAGAAGTGATGAGCCATCATTTTAAAATATTAAGTTATTAACTTCTTGAATTCACATAGTCCAAAACCTTTTCTAGTTGTTTGACATTGACAACTTGTGGGCGATCAGTCACTGTAAAGGCTCAAGCTTGACCTAGGACCCAACCCATGGATTTGACCAATTGGATCGAACTTTGGATCAGGTTGGGTGGCCCATTGGATAATTGATTTTTTAACTATTTTTTGAAAAATATTTTTCTATATTTCTTAAAGTTGAAATTTAAAAAAATATAGGGAAAAAAAATCTATTTGTGTTCTTAAACTTCGGGGTTGTATCACTTAAAACCACAAATTAGTATTATAGCAATAAAAATTCTAAACTTCATAAGTGAACCAAGTTAGACCCCTTGTTAGTATTTCATTTTTAAACTGTTGATACTTAATTTTCATGAGCATTAGTCTCTTTTTCATTTCCTTAATGAAAAATCTCGTATCCTCTTCGAAACGTGTATAGAACTTTCTTTAAATGTTGGAATTAATATATTTATTATCTTTTTTGAGATAGGGATTAGTGTATTCATAGAGAAAAATACTGAAATTAAATATTGGATAAACTTTCCGTTCTAAAATTATCATTGCATAATTTTCACTAATGTGAGTGATTTTTCATCTTCTCATCTTTTATGAATGGCAGATGGATACAAAAAACATTCTCTTCATATGTGGTGGTGCATTTGTTGGCTTGGAGAAGTGCATCTCTGACAGGTATAGCATTGCTTCGTTCTAAATGTCAATAACTGATGAATTTTTGTTTTTACCCTTTTAATAATCCATGTATGGAAACTGAATATCAACGCTCTTTCTACAGGCAGCATGATTCTTCAATTGGCTTCGGGGCTCCAGTTCGTGCCAGCATGAGAACCGGTGGATTGACTGAAGATTTAGTGACATCTTCGATGCTCGAATCTGTGAGACCTTAAACCAAAAGTTAAGGCCCGTTTGGTAGCCATTTTGTTTTTGGTTTTTTGTTTTTGAAAATTAAGCTATGGACATTGCTTCCACCTCCAAATTTCTTCCTTTGTTATCGACTAAAAATAGTTTAAAAAATAAAGCCAAAATTTGAAAACTAAAAAAAAAGTAGCTTTTAAAAACTTATTTTTGTTTTTGAAATTTGGCTAAAAATTCAGCCATTGTACTTAAAAAAAAGATGCAAATCATTGTAAAAAATCGGGAGGAAATAGATTTAATTTTCAAAAACCAAAAATAAAAAATGAGATAGTTTCCAAACGGGCCTAAATTGTTGCACTACGAAGTATTTTTGTTATTATATCTTTGGCATTTTCTGAACTGAGGCTTCATTTACTTCATTTTTTCCCTTCCATTTCACAATTTGTCTTCATTCAACTACTGAAATGGTCTTTTAACTTTAGGTAGAAAGCAGTGATCTTGTTACGTATGGTCTCATACCTGAATTTGTTGGACGATTTCCAATTCTTGTGAGTTTGTCAGCTTTGGATGAGGATGAACTTGTCCAGGTTTGTCTAGTCTTTTGGGTCATATTTACTTCGACCATTGAATTCTAGCAACGGCCATATTTCTTTATTCTGTTTTTGCCACTTAACTCTGGAAGATATAACAGATTTCTTTATCCTTATTCCTCTTTAATAGGTTCTTACAAAACCAAAAAATGCGATTGGGAAACAGTACAAGAAGATGTTTAGAATGAATGATGTAAGTACTTTTTTAAATATAATTAATGAACCAGGCATTTATTACATATGTGAAATGTTAACCTAAGTTGCTTCTTCTCCAATTTATCAATAAAAGAAGTTAAATTGCAAATTTGGTCCTATAGTTTGATGGAAGTTAGAATTTAGTCTACATGGTATTGTGATTTAGAATTTAGTCATTATGGTTTGATAAAACCTCACAAATAATCTTTAATTTTCTCCAAACGATAAGGACCAAATTCTTACTTCAAACCATAGGTACCAAATTTGCAATTTAATTAAAAAAAAAAAAAAAAAAAAAAAAAAACTCAAAGAACTTGTAAATCCAATAATCTTCTTATGTGTTTACTCCAAGTCCTCATATGATTTTGCAGGTTGAATTACATTTCACCGATCGTGCTTTAAGAATGATTGCGAGGAAAGCAATGAAAAAAAACACAGGTGCTAGAGGATTAAGATCCATTTTAGAAAATATTCTGACAGAAGCTATGTTTGAGGTATCACATTTTGGAGTGCAATGTGTTTGTTTATTCTTCATGGAATTTTTATCTTCCTAATTTCAAAATCATATTGGTTCTGAACATATGCTTTTTTCTTTTCCAAATATTTATAAAATGTTAACTCGTTTGTAAGTTTGAATACTGGAAACTGCTGCGCCAATTAAATTCATTATATTCAGGTTCCAGAAACTAACAGCATAAAGGCTGTTCTGGTTGATGAAGAAGCTGTTGGATCAGTGGACGCTCCAGGCTGTGGAGCGAAAGTTCTTTGTGATGTCGATGAATTAAAGCAATATTCAAAAGGTGAAATAGTGAGAAATCTGAAGGTATATTCTCATGATGCCCACTTGAACCCTTTGTCGTCCCATTTTTCTGTTGATCCTTTGCTTCAGTTTGAATGTTATGGATATGTAACATTGGCAAAGATAACGTACTTACCATTTTGTGCCATCATTGACATTTACGTAAATCCTCTCATCGATTCATCTTCTAGAAGGGTTCAAAGCTTATAAAAAAAAAGTGTCCCAAGCATGTCGTGGACGTGCTGGATACCTTTTTTCCCTAGTATTAAACGTTTATCCAGCATGTGCCTGAGCATGTCCATGTTAGAAACCAATGATATGTTAGAATAGATTGTTCGTGGTACTGAATGAATGATATAATTTTTGTGAGACTGAAGTGAATGGTTATTTCATTAATACAATGAAATGTTTTGTTTGCCGTTTAAAAAAAAAAAGAGACATGAATTTTCAGTTCTCCTCATCAAATTTTTTTGTGGCTATGAAGTTTGACATACTATCTTTGCCCTGATGTACAGGGAAAGGGTGTTTTGGCAGACGAGGGTCGGTTCTCAAATGGAGTCGAGTTTCCATCTGTAACTATGAGATTGTGAATGCCTTCTGCAGACCATAATGTAAATTTATTGGACAAATCAGTATCAATAATAATAATAGGTAAGCATCCACTTTTTCTGCTGATTTTTTTTCCCCAAAACGGAAAACAAACTAGAGAAGAAAAGAAGGTTAAAATTAGGTGATGAAGTTACAGGCATAGTACTTGGTGAATTTATGGAAATATGGAGTAGAAAATATGTGATCTTAGTGAATAAAACTTGGAAATTCTTTCCAATTTCTTAGAAACTTGAAGGACTGACTAGAAACTTGATGTAATCGGGAGAGGAGTTCACGAGAGCCATGTGATGTGAGTTCTTTTAGACGATTAGGCTTTTGCTCGCTTGGAACATCGAGTTTAGTGTTGTAATCAGGGAGTTTTTCCTCCGTCCACCCTTTCGTTAGAAGGGTTGATTTTTTAGGCTGGTAGGGGTTTGTGCCATTTTAGGGGTTGGTTAGGGATCTAGTAAAGTGTGGTCCTTTGTTAGATTTCATGTTTCCTCAACTTCAATTTCAAAGACCTTTTGTTACTATCTTATAGGTTCTATTTGCATAGTTGGAATTCTTTTGTGTAATTTGGTTCCTATTTTTGTGTGTTGGTTTTTTGTACGCACCTGTATTCTTGTATTTTTGGGGTGATTTGACAAATATCTCACTTTAAAATGAAAATTTGAAAAATATTTGAACACAGTTTTTATCCCGAAGAAATGTTGAAACGTAAAATATTAAATTTACAGTGATTATTTAAAAATATGAAATATAACAAACCTAACAATCAAGAGAATTACACACTATTTTAAATGCAAAATCTAATAAAAAAAATTCAAATTTGTGTAAATAAAGGTATCATAATCTAATTTAATAATTCAAAATAATCGAAAAAAATTAATCGTATGAAAGCAAAAAAACAATGCTTATAAAGCACACGGTGTTTGCAAAAATACAAAGTCTAAGAAAAAAATATAAACAAAATCAATATGAAAATAAAATAAAGGAAAATTATTTTAGATGATAAAATTGTTAAAAATATTTATAACTAATAGTAAAATATCACAAACAGCAATAAATAGAGATATACTATTTATGTCTATTTTTATCATGATAGGCATAGATAGTAGTTTATCGAACGTGGTCTTTTATAGATAAATTGTGATATTTTGATATTATTTGTAAATATTTTGATTCATATAATCTCAAAATAAATTTCATTAAAAAAATATATAATTACAAATCATAACTACATATCATACTATAACACAAATACAAAGCTTGCGCACTACCTCGATATTGGGTGGAAATGGAAAAATGGAGATTAATAATTTATAGCTTCAATTGATTGTTCTTCAGTTCTCTCTCCAATGGTTTCTTGACACACTTTACATTTAATTTCATACTATGCTCTATCACTTTTTCTTAAGTCATCAGTTCTGCTCTATTCCTTTCAAATTAGCTTCCAACCTGTGTTTTAACTGGACATGTAATGCACCTTTTATTATAGTGTCACCACCCATGCATTAATCATCTTCTGGCTACATACTTCTTTTCAACACATGGTTCCGTTTTCACCACATTGTTATGTTTGTCAAGCTTTTTATGCATTCACACGTTCTAGCATAAGTTCGATAAGTTTTGTTTTTTGTGTTCTAATTCCTGCATTTTTAGGGGTTAAATTGTAACATTTTAGGATAATTAGTTTTGCATGTGCTAAACACAAGAATGCTATTTTTTCCATGATATTTTTTTCAAGTTAATATATTTTCTACTTAATAACCTTAATTATTCTATTTAAGAAAAAACAATAACTTGTATTTCTACAAGTTATCACACCCTCCAAATTTAATTTATTATTTTTCTTTTAGTAAAAGAAACATTTAAGTGATAAATGAAATCAAGAGAGAGCTCTAAGCACCAAAAGGTGATTACAATAGAGAGTGTCAATTATGGACTAAGAAAGATAAGCTATAATGAATAAAAAGGTGTTTCATTTTGCACCAAGAAAAAGCAGTAGACAAACCTAATTCTATAAAATTATTAAGGAAGAAGAATCCTAGAAAAGTCTTCGATTTCTTTCATCCCACAAACTCCAAAAAAAAAAAAAAAAAAAAAAAAAAAAACATAACGGAGCCAACCAAATTGTCTTCTTAGAATCACCAAATGGATGACCAACCAGAAACCAGAATATCATAAATGTTATTTGGGCAAGTGAAGGACCAATCAAAGGTCTGCAAAATAATATCCCAAAAGCTAGTAGCAAAAGGGACGGTGCAAGAACAAATGAGCAGGAGATTCAGCGTGTCAGTGACACATGTGACACCATGAAGGAGAAATAGACATATATGCCATATGACGCTGCAGACGATCAACAGTATTAATGACACCCAAGTTAAGCTCTCAAAGAAAGATCTTAATCTTTTTAGGACAACGATCTTTCCAAATCTCAGAGTAAAAATCAAACAAAATAGGATTCATTGTGTCCACCAAATCAGTCATAAGGGATTTAACAGTAAAAACCAAGGAGAGATTGAGAATCCAAGACCATGAATCAGAATAGGATCGCAGTCTAATAAAGGCCAAGTGATGAGATAAGGATGCCCATTCAGAAATCTCCAACTCAGTGAGTCTATAACGTAATTGCAAATCCCATGCCGGTGAAGAGAGAATCCAGACAGTAGCCATAATAGCAGCTTAATGGGAAGCAAGAGGATAAAGTTGGGAATAAGTTGTGGATAGAACACCATAGCTAAGCCAGGAGTCATTCCAAAAAGAAGTAGTAACGCCATCACCAAGTCGACGACGGATATGATCAGCAACCAAAACAATGTACTGATAAATAAGCCTCCAAGGAGCTTTAGATGAACCTTGAGTGGAAAAGGAAGGCTAAATGCAGTCCAAAGAATAATGCTTAGCTATGATCAGATGTCTCTATAACGAGTCTCTCTCAGTTAAAAACTGCCAATTCCATTTAGCAAGAAGAACTGAATTAATTACCAATACCAATGACCAATGCCACCCAAAAGTGGAGGACGCTGATAAATCTCCCAATTCACATTATGTATGCCACCATCACTTCTGGAACCTTCCTAAAAGAAATTCCAAACCAACTTGTCCAGACAATTAATAACGGAAGTTGGAGCCAAACAATGACAAGTAATAAGTAGGACGACTAGAAAGAGTTGTCTGAATGAGGGTATGACGACCCCCCTTTAGAAATAATGGCATACTTTCAATTATGAAGTTTATGTTGAAATCTCTCCACCAACGGTTGCCAAAAGCTAACAAAATTAGAATTTTCTCCCAAGAGAAAACCCAAGCAAGAAGTTGGCTAAAACCCCCTTTTGCAACAAAAAGAACTCAATCACCAATCAAAATCAGATTTAGGTACATGTATCCCAAGGAACTCACTCCTGGTAAAGTTGACTTTAAGCCCTGATGCATATTCAAAGATACATACAATGTAAAAAAGGTTTTGGAGTGCATGACGCTCAATGATAGAGAGCAACAATGTATCATTAACAAACTGTAAGTGGTTTAGAGAGAAGGGTCGAATTCCTAATAAGGTGTGCAATAGTAAGACCCAAAGAGGAACTGTGGTCCAGAAGGCGACTGAGACAATCAACAACTAAAATAAATAGGAAACCGAAAAGTGGGTCACCTTACCTGATGCCTTGGGTTAGAATAATCTTCCCACGAGGATGACCATTAATAATAATGGAGTAGTTGACACTAGTGATGCATCCTCGAATCCAGGAGCACCAAAGACAACCAAACCCCTTACTTGAAGCATAGAGTCAAGAAAATCCCAATCAACTGTATCAAAAGCTTTTTCTAAATCAAGCTTAAGCCCTACCCTTACTTTCTTAGAGAAAGACCAATCATCAATGAGTTCGTTAACAATCAAGAAAGCATTAAGTATTTCTCTATTGGCCACAAAAGCAAGCTGGTTGGATGCAATAGTATAGGAAAGGACCATCTTAAGATGGTTCAAAAGAACTAGAGTAATAATCTTGTATGCACAAGGAATAAGGCTAATCGACCGATAATCCAAAATCGATTTAGAGTTAACTATCTTAGGAATAAGGCAAATATACGTCTCATTCAATCTAGCATTAATAACTCCAAAGGTAAAAAATCCTAAATCAAAAGCTTTATGTCAGAATTATAGTGGATCGAAAGTACTTGAAAAACTCTACAGTGAAGCCATTAGGGCCAGGAGATTTGCTAGTGCCAAGAAAGGTGACAACTAGAAAGACCTCCTCTTCAGTAAAGGTGCATGCCAGATTAATCTCCTGGGAAGAAGAAACCGGACTCCAATTCAGATTTGTTGGAAGAAAGCATTGACCGCCATCTTTAGTAAATAAGGTTGAATAGAAATCCAAACAATGTCTTGTGCTGTCAGTAGGCTAGTACTATTCTTGGAAAGGATTTAAGTAATTAAGCTCTTACAATGGCGAACAACAATTATGTGAAAAAACTGAGTGTTTTTGCCCCCTTTAATAAGCCATTTAAGCTGACAACATTTTTGCCAATGAATATGCTTCTATACTATCAAATTTTCAATCTATTCATGAAGTAAACGATAGCTAATGATTTGATCCTCACTGAGAGGGCCCATATCTTCCAAATCATCTAACTAAGAAAGTTGTGTCACTAGAGAAGGTAATTTGGAAGCCTTGAGACGTTGAGTATTATATTCCAATTACGAATAATAGATTTCAAACCTTACAGTTTCGTCATTAATTGATGACCAGGCCAATCAGTAATAGGGTGAAGAGCCCATCGATCTTCAACAAGAGGACGAAAAGAAGGAACTTGCAACCATGAATTCTCAAATTTGAATGGGTAGAGCCCCCAAACAACATTGCCAGAGGAGAGCGCTATAGGAAAATGTTTCGATGTGGTTTGGTCCAGATGTTTAAGAGAAACTGATCCAAATTGTTTAAGACAATTTTCGGTAAGGAGGAAACGATCCAACAAACACAGATATTGAGTAAGGTTAGAGTTGGATCAAGTGTAACTATTCCCCAATGGGATATCACATAACTGATAACTAGAGAACCATCGATTAAAGGCACACGTACTGGAAGAAATGTTTTTGTCACGAGATTTCTCACACAACCATCTAGTGACATTGAAATTGCCCCCAATAACCCAATAATTACCTCCTAAACGAGCCAAGTTATCAAGCTCTTGCCAATAATCAGCTTTGAAAACATCATCAGATGGGCTGTAGACTATTGTGAGCTAAATGTTGAATTTTATGCCCTAAAACTCGTAGATAGTGAATGTAATTAAATACCATCATTAATAAATAGTTATTAATGTTTTTATCAATAAGTGTTATTGATGTTTTATTTAATTTTGTCTTATTAACCCTAAAATCCAATTAATTTACATCTTAGGTTGTCTTATGAGTCTTGAACTATATGTAGAGACATATAGGGATCAATGTTCAAGATACAATCTAAAGGGTTTATAGTATAGGGATAAAGTTGGATATCTTATCTTGGTAACACCATAGATACAACCCACATTGTATTTGATACAAACGTAGTGATCTAATGTGTTCGTATAGTAGTCAGGCGAGTGGAGGTATCCTGTGCAATGAGTTTGCACAAAATCGAACCACGAAATAGTAACTACTAGATGTAACTTCGTTGACTAGTTAGGTTTCTATTTCAATAGGATGACTTAGGCAACTTAGTTTTACTCTTGAGTATATTATAAACTCCTGTTTACAAGAGATTGTCCTTTGATTTATATGGGTGAGAGTGGCCAATTCGCCGACTCAATATGTCTACCATTTTGGGGATAAGATCGAGTGGGTAGTTGGAAACTGTTGGGGTTGATGCCCTAAATCTCGTAGGGTCCTATAATTTATAAACTTTGTATGAACAAACTCTTTATGTGATTAATAAAATATATGATATTTTATTCACTTTGTCTATAAAATATGTGATATTTTAGTTGTATTAACCATAAACCAATAAACTAACATCCAAGGTTATCTTTGTAACTTAAACATGTATATAGAGACATACAGGTGGATCATGTTTAAGTGGTAACCTAAATGGTCTGTAGTAAATGGATGAGGCTGGATATCTTATCCTGGTGATACTACGAGTATGACTCGCTTTGTAGGTGTTACTTGTAAAGTGCTACAAATGATTTGATCCTGATCATTCATGTATTGGACATGCGAGTGGAGATATTCTATACAAAGGAGTTTGTATAAGATCAGACCACGAAATGTTTAGTCTCATTATATAACGTCGTTTATATAGAGACTTGCATTTCACCAGGATGACCATAGGTAACATGATCTGAATTCTGAGTGAGTTGTGAACTTCTGCCTATGAGAGCGGCCCTTTGATTTGTATGGGTGAGAGTGGCTAGATCGCCGATTCAACAAGCCTACCATTTGGGGATTTATCTGATTGGAGAGATGGGAACACAACTAAACAAGATGGAAATCACTCCTTCCCCAAAGCAAGAGTAAGTAGATAAATTCCTCCCTTAAGAGCTGGTTTCGGATTTTGAACACGCCACACCCTCTCTTGGCCCAAGAAGGGTTTAGTCATAGTAGGACTATGATCTATTGTTCATGAGAGAAGTCAATGGTACATAAAGAGTTAGATGTAACGGGGCAAAACGGTAATTTGGCTCAGCTATACTGACAAGCGATTTGTGAAGGTTTATCGTACTATTGATTGGTTATATCTAATGAACACGGAAATATATCTGTAGTGCGAAGAGTGCAACTGTCGGTCTTTAGTAGAGTGCCCAACAGTTAACGAATGGGGAATAATGTAATTAAAAAGTTTAATTAATTATTCATATATTGTTGGAGCTTTAAGCTACGGGTCCATAAGGTCCTCTTAGTAGTTCAAAAGAATTTAGTTGAGAATTAGTTTTTGGATTAATTTAAATTGTTCAAATTAATAAGAGGGATATAATTAAATTATAACAATTGTTATGATGTTTTTGATACATTATATTTTAATGGGAGGAAATAAATATTTGAATGAGATTCAAATATATTTTCTATGAATGTGATTCATAGTTATTAAATTTAATATAAATGAGATTCATATTAAATATGATTTAAAAGAGAAAAGAAACTATAGTTTATATTATGTGATACAATATTAAAACTATTTGTTATATGTTATATTTGATATAATATATAATTTAATATAAATATAATATGATAAATTAGTTATCATATTTATTTATATTATTTTATTATTATTATTTGAATAATATTCCTCATTTTTTCTCTCCAACCACTTTAGTGGGTGGTTATGGTTTTTATGGCAAAAAGGAGAATAAAAGAAAAACAGTTTTTTCTTCTTCTCCAACGTTGAGGTTATATAAACGATTGAGAGTTTTACAGAACTATTTGTGTTCTTGTTTTCTTGAGAAAATTCTCAATCTACCTCGTCCACCCAAACTTTTCCTCAAACCAAAATAGTCAGAGTCCACCACTTCTAGGTTCTCACCCCGATAATGCTAAGGACTTCTTTGTGGTTGTGTTCGAATTTTTTGTTTATGAAAATCTTAGAAAAAGGTCTTCAAGAAGTTGTTAATCCTGTTCGAGGGAGGATTCGTGAAGAAAAAGGTTCTTTAAAGGTAATGTAACTTGAACCATCTTCTTGTAAAAACATGCGATAATTTAACTTTAAATGCATATCTGTTGTATGTTTATTGTAAACTTTACATTCAATAATTTATGGAATTTGGGCGATTCGCTTCCGTTCAAGGTTCTCCTCATGCGAGTTCTTTTAGGAACATAATCATACAAGATGGATTTCACTCCTTCCCGACTTTAGGGTAAATAGATGAGTGTTCTCTTAAGTGGTGTCTCTGGGACTTGAACAAAGGGATCTACCCTCTCATTGGCCCGAGAGGGGTTTCTAATTAATGGTTGGACCATAAGTAGGTTGTTCATTAGAGGAGCACTGATACTTAAGGATGTAGAGGTAATATATGTAAAACGGTAATTTGATCTAGCTGGTGTTACGAACACTCGTGAAGGACTAACTTCTTGTTGTTGGTCTATATCTGTGGACACAAAACATATCTGTAGTGAGAAGAGTGCAGCTGTGGGTCTTTAGTGGAGTGTACCCAGTTAACGAATATTGATTAATTTGATTAATGAGTTTAGCCAATTGATCTCACATCGTTGGAGTTTCTGATCTGCAGATCAATTAGGTCTCTTTCCTAGCTTGTAAAGGGTATTGAGGTAATTTGTCATTAAATTGAACTTGAAATGGTCAAATTCAGAATTGGAAATTTTTCAATGCATGTTGATATATTTTAATATAAAGTTTAATTTTTGATTTTATTGTTAATTTTGAATATGGTTCAAAATTAATAAATGAGAAAACAAAATATTTGAAATGGGTTCAAATATTAATTTAATATGTATAAAATTTATATTGAAAACTATAGGTTAAAAATAATGTGCATTGGATGCCCATTATAACTATAGATTAAATGAGAGAAATGTTTTTAAATATGATTCAAATGAGAAATTAAATTAGATATATCATATTTAATTGGATGATTAATTAATTAATTAATTAAATTAAATTGATTAAATCAAAATTATAGGTTAAATTATATTAGATGTCCGTTAAAACTATATGTTATGTGAAATGAAATCATTTAAAGCTCTTTCCATCTCTCACCATCTCTCTCTAACAAAAGGGTTTTGTTTTGTAGAGGGGGAGTAGAGGCTCTCAAGCTCTTTATGTGTATTTTCGTTATTAACTTTTATTTCAATACAAAAATTGTTTTGATTCTAAATGCTAATTTGAAAAAAATAAAAATAATAAAAAAATGAAATGGTTTTGTATTTTGGCTTCAGTCTTAGGTTTTCATCCCTTTAATTGGTATCAAAGCCATCAATTTAGCCATTAATTTTTTTATTGGTTTGGTGAGATTTATTGCATTATGAATATTATGGTTTGCAATTAAGTATTTTCTACAATATTTGACCTTAGATTTATAATTTTGATATGATTAATGTAAAGACCCTCTGTATTTTGGGCACTATTGTTGTAAAGTCCGGGTCTAGAATTAGAGTTTTTGTCGATGAAAAACGAGACCAATTTGGCCAGAAATTAGTGTAATGCTTTATTTATCTTAGGGGCCAAAATTGTAGGTTCATTTGCTATTTAAATGCTTTGTAGATATCATTTAAATAAATTTCACCTTAGGTTAAGCATGTTCATACATTTTTTTTATATATATTTATAAGTGTTATAATGTATGGTATGAAATGCATGATTTATAATTTAAGGTTTATTTAATATATGTGATATGTTAAATATATGAAATTGGAGAAGCATGTTGCATGACATTAATTAGAAAATATAATTAGTTATATTTATTAATGTATATGAATATGCTTGGTTGATTTTCATAATATTATATAAATGTTATATTAAATTGAAAATTAATATACATTGAGCATGACATATCCATAACTTAATATAATGATTATATTAAAGTCATGAAATGCTTGTAATATGGTTTAATTTTTTAATTAAAATACGATTGTTAATTAATTAAAATCATAATGAATATGTTATAGGACTAATGATTAAAATTTGTAATATTTATAAAAATTAATGATTAGCAACCATTAAACTATAACAAAGAATGGCATGCAAACATAAGATCTTTGGAAAAATATATTAATTTTAAATTGTTTAAAATTAATTAGACCTAAGATCACATTTCTAATAAGATTAGAATAATTACTTGGTTTCTTTTAAAATAGTTTTAAAATTAACTAAGTAGGACAAATAAGATTAAGGTTATAAGGGAATCAATCATATAGTTTTGTCTAGACTAGGTATTTAAGTTGACGGTTTATGTAACGTCTCTTAACTGGGAACTAGATTGGAACTTAGTTGAATTAACTGAGGTCTTATTAGCATGCAATGTCACTAGATAAATTAAATGGTTTAATACACCTGAACTTTAGTATAAAGATCTTATTATAAGAGTTATAATAGGCATAGATTTAGATAGATTCATTAGTCGGAATTTAGCTAACTATAACATAATTCTAAAATAATTAGAACATGTTAGTGGGAGAAAAATGGTATATAACATATATCATTTTTACGCTCTCATATTTTTAAGAGTTCGCACCATGAGAATCATGCTTGGCTTTGTATCGCCTTGGGCGACCTCCCTTCGGAAAGTGTTTGCATTGGTCAATATCAAGGTGAATAGGGAAAATGTTCAGAGTAAGTGGGAGAAGGTCATGTGTCAATGTATCCTACGGTCTCCTTCATTAGGTTGCACCATGAGAATCTTATGATCCGCCTGCTTGTCATTCTAGAGCGACCATCCCTTCAGAGGGTTTGATCATAGATTTTGGAACAACGCAAACTTCAGAAATGAATCGGATTTCTTAGGTTAATTTTCAACTGTTGTCTTTCCGAACAGTAGCTTGTTGAAGCATACCTCTACAATTAAAAAAAATGAAAGGGTCACACTTACAGATGAATTAAATGAGTTAATGAATCATTGACCGATTAACCCGCTAAAAGCTATAGGAATAAGATTAATTTGGAATTAGTAATTAGCTGAGATAGTCTCAATTCAAAGGAGGGATAACTAATCACTCTTCGATGGCTGTTGTCCTAAACCTATGCAATATCGTTGCAAAATCAAATTAATGGTTTGTTTAGGATTTTATGATTGTCTGGTTTTGCTAAACTGATTGGATGTTTTCTGTGATGGGTTAAGACAGATAATTAAAATGGTCGTTTGTTTGTTTGTTTTTCAACATATCTTGCATGTCTTTCTCAATTATCGCTTTACTTAAAAACGAGAAATTAACTTGCGAAAATTATAGGACATGGAAATCGAATTTGAATACAATTCTTGTTATCAATGATTTGTGGTTTACCTTAACTGAGGAGTGTCCTTAGGTCCTCACTTGAAATGCACCTCTGCGACAAAAGCCAATGAAAAGGCCCAATCTTTACGAGTCCATCTGATGTACTCAACAAAAAGCATGAGGCCATGCTCACTGCTTATGAGATCATGGAGTCCTTCCAGGGTATGTTTGGGTAACCGTTCATTCAAATTTGGCACGAGACCCTCAAATGCGTTATAATGCACGTATGAAGGAAGGCTAATCAGTTAGAGAATATATTCTAGACCTGATGGTCCGGTTCAATGTGGTTAAAATGAACGGGGTGGTCATTGATAAGCAAAGTCAAATGTCTTTTATTCTGGAATCTCTTTTGAAGAGCTTTCTTCAATCCAGAGCAATGTGGTTATGAATAAAATTCAGTACACCCTAACGACTCTCCTGAATGAGTTGCAGACCTATTAGTCTCTTGTGAAAGGTAAGGAACTGGTAGGAGGAAAGGCAAATATTGCCCATTCTAGAAAGTTCCATAAGGATTCATCCTTAGAAACTAAGTCTGTACCTTGTACCTTCATTTTCTTGTCTTAAGAAGGTACAGAAGAAGAAAGGAGGAAAAGGGAATACTCCCTCTATGAGTAAGGGAAAGGTCAAGGTCGCCGAAAAGGGCAAGTGCTTCCACTGCAATGTGGAAGATCACTGGAAGCGAAACTGCCCAAAGTACCTTGCTGAGATGAAGGAGGAAAAGGATGGTATATGTGATTTACTTGTTTTAGAAATAGGTTTAGTAGAAAATGACCACAATGCCTGGATACTTGATTTAGGAGTCACTGATCATGTTTGTTTTTCTTTACAGGGAACTAGTTCCTTCCAGTAGCTTGTTGAGAGTGAAATGACGCTCAAGGTTGGAACTGGAGGCGCCATTTTAGCTCGTGCAGTGGGAGCTACAAAGTTGTTTTTTGGAAATAGATTTGTCTATATATTGTTCCTAAAATGAAAAGGAATTTAGTATCTATTTCCTACTTAATCGAACATATGTATTCAGTATTTTTTACAAGTAACGAAGCGTTCATTTCAAAAAATGGGGTATATATCTATTCGGCTAAATTAGAAAACAATTTGTTGAAGGAAATTTTCGAAAAAAATCCTTTGAACGGAAGCAAAGATCAACCCAAATTCCATTTTTCATTGAATATAAAGTTTTACCGTAAATCAACAACAAGATATGCATTTACATAAATTATAGCATACTTTAAAAAAAATACTTAGGGTTTCAGAAACCCTTACCTTTGAAGAACCCTTTCTTCAAGAACTCCCTCGTACAAGCCACGAAGGGAACTCCCTCTTCAAAAGGGACACCACCACTTGAGAACCCTCTGTATTATCTTGGGATAAAGTATTCAAGCAAGAGTTGTGGGTTTACTTGAATCCTTAGAAAAGGGAAAAGAGATGGAGAGGAAGAGATGGATGAGAATAACTTTTCTTCTATGTTTTTTAGTTTTTCCAAAGAGAACTCTTCTCTCAGAAATAATTGAGGAAGAAGGTCAATCTCCTATCTATCCCACATACATTAACTTGAGAGAATGAGGGAAGGGAGTTATAACTCCTTCATTTTAATTAATTTCAATTAAATTTAATAATATATATAATATATATATATTATATATATATATATATTATATAATATATATATATATATATAATATATATATTATATACATGGGGCCATTTTTTAAATATAAAAAAATATAAAAATATTTATACTTTATTACCCAAAGAGTTCCAAAACTACAAGCACTTTTTGAAACTTTTTGCTATGAAATGTAAATATTTTTTGAAAATTTTCATATTATAAGAATTTTCATATATATAATAATAATAAATAATAATAATTACTTTATTATATATATACCACTATATTTATATCAAATATAACATATAGCCTATAGTTTTACATTGCATCAAATACAACATAACCTATAGATTTTATTTTCTCTCAACAATACATGACATTTAACATAAATCACATTTATATTAAATTCATTTATATGAATCTCATCCATATATTTGATATTTGAATCATATCCAAATATTGAATTTCTCTCAATATAAATCATATTTATATTTAATTATATGAATCTCATTTATATAATTAGTATTTGAATCATATTCAAATTCCTCTCATATTACCTTAAATTATAATGTAATCAAATACATTATATTAATTATATCACATATATAATACATTTAATTAATTATATAATGTATAATTAGTTCCCTCAACTAATTTGAACACTTCAAATTAATCCAAAATTAATTCTCAATTAAATCCTTGTTGAGCTACAAAGGGGACCTTATGGACCTGTAAATTAAAGCTCCAACGATACTCGAATAATTTATTAAACTCTTTAATTAAATTACCCAACATCCGTTAACTATCGGTCACTCCATTATAGACTGACAGCTGCACTCTTCGCACTATAGATACATTTTTATTTCTATTGGATATAACCAATCAACAATGCGATGACCCTTCACAAATTGCTCGTAATTATAGCTGGGCCAAAATTATCATTTTGTCCCTGTAGTTACATCTAACTCCTTAAGTACCACAAATCCTTCTAATGAACAATAAGTCATAGTTCAACTATGACTAAGTCTCTCTCGAGCTAGGAGAGTGTGTGGCCATTATGTTCAAGACCCGGAATCAACCCTTAAGGGAGAAATTTATCTACTTGCCCCTCCATCGAGGAAGGAATGAATTCTGTCTTGTGTAGCTGTGTTCTCAGCTCCCCAATTAGACGAATTCCCAAAATGGTAGGCTTGTTGAATTAGCAATCTGGTCACTCTCATCCATACAAATCAAAGGACTGCCTTCATGAGCAAGAGTTCACAACCCACTCAGGATTTAAGTCATGTCACCTATAGTCATCCTAGTGAAATGTAAGTCTCTATTATTAACGGTGTTACTAATCATTTTGTGGTTCGGTCTTATACAAACCCTTTGTATAGGATACCCCAGCTCACATGTCTCCACATGAATGATCAGGATAAGATCATTTGTAGCACTTTACAACACTTGTAACACCTACAAAGCGGGTCGTATCCGTAATGTCATCATGGATAAGGTTCCCTACCTTATCCATGTACTACAGACCGTTTAGGTTATTATTTAAACAAGATCCACTTGTATGTCTCTACACACTTGTCTAAATTACATGAAATAACATCGGATCTTAGTTTATTGGATTGAGTATATGCTGATAAAATAACACTTATTTTATTAACAACAATATGTTTATATAAAGTTTACAAACTACGAGATTACAAGAGATTTAGGACACCAATCCCAATACTTATATATGTTAAGACCAACCGAAACAAAAGCACTTTTAAATCATGAGATGTTTAAGACTGCTAATACTCAAACTAAAAGGCAAAGAATTTCTCCAAGTAACAATAATACTTATCTTTGACACTTAATATTGGGTCACATTAATCTCGATAGGATCAGAAGATTGGAAAATAATGGACTTCTAAGTGAGTTAGAAGATGATTCATTACCTCTATAAGAATCTTACCTTGAGGGTAAAATGACTAAAAGACCTTTTAATGTAGAGCCAAAGAGCCCTTAGAGCTCATACATTCGAATCCTTGTAGTTCATTGAATGTAAAAGTTCGAGGAGGATATGAACACTTCATCTTTTTTTATAGATGATTATTCGAGGTATAGTTACTATACGTAATGGAACATAAGTCTTCAAGGAGTATAAGGTAGAAATTGAAAATCTGTTACATAAAACTATTAAAACACTTCGATCTGACCGAGGTGAAGAGTATATGGATTTAAGATTCCAAGACTATATTATAAAACATGGAATCCAATCTCAACTCTCAGTGTCTGGTACACCTCAACAAAAAGGTGTATCAGAAAGGAGAAATAGAACCTTATTAAACATGGTTTGTTCTATGATGAGCTATGCTCAATTTTCTAGCTCGTTTTGGGGGTATGCAGTAGAGACTGCAAATCATATCTTAAACAACATTCCATCGAAGAGTGTTTTTGAAACACCTTTCGAGTTATGGAAGAGTCATAAACCTAGTCTGCGCTACTTCAGGATCTGGGATTGTCTAGTGATAACTTGTAGAAATACAAGTCATTGTACTTCTTTCATTTACAAGAATAGGAAAAAGATATGAAATTATGTCACTTATACGAAAGAATTCATATAAAAATCAAAGAATGTGATCATAAAACTTCAAAATCTGATATATTTAAATTGTAGGCTTATATTGCTATGTTTATGCAGAAAACTCACCATCATGACCAAGCGAACACATGATCGCATGAACCAAGCACTTACTGATGCGATCAAGCAAAAGCTATCATATACAAACATACAATCACATAATCAGCTATGGCAATGAAGCATGAAAAAAGCGGTAGGAGTCAAATCACAGATTGAGTTAGTGGCTGACAAGAGAACTTCGTTGAAGAGTCAATGAACTTCTGACGCATTGCAGGCAGAGTGTCAGGGTATGAAATTTAATGTGGCCCATCAACACAATCATGATTAAGAGAAAAGAAAAGCATCCTCAGACGACTATAAATACCCATGCAATCGCCATGCAAAAGATAAGGAGAAAAATTATGAGAAGAAAAACTTTGCTAAAAAACATTCCCATTCAGCCATAGAAATAACTTAGCGAGAGCTCAGGATTCCTGTGGAAGTAAAGGAGGGATAACCTTGTTCGATAATATGAGTGAAGCAGTCGCTAGTAGAGTCAGAGGGATCAAGACATTGCATACCATGACTTGATTCTCTATCCCTTTCTTTCTCTTAAAGTGTATTTGCATTGTAATTTTGACTTTGACAATTCAAACGTTAACAATATAAATACATATTCATTCTACCCTCTGTTTATCTTATCCATCACCATGATGCTTAGCTAAATTGTCTAATGGGTTGAGAAGTATGTAGCTAACACTACTAAGCAACAAGAGAATTATGCGATCAACTTGTTTTGTGTGTGCTTATATGCATTACTTGAATAAATCGAAAGATTGTTCTAAGTAAATTTAACCTGACTTTGAAAGAATTTAGATTTGAAACTCATAAAGCAAGAGGAGATATTCCATAGAATAAGTATATCTTTTGCACAATGCACTTATTGCATGCATCTTAGAGATAAGATAATGTGGCCGAATACAATGAGAAGTGATGATCGTAATATTGGGTACATCACTTGAACGCATAATCCCCTTCATTGCTTAGGAAATGTCAGTGAAAATTCTTCTCAACCCTATCATCACATATCTCTCACCAACAACCATAATCCACTCTGTTTCACTTGGGCATAATTTTCATTACATAAATTTTTAAATTAAAATAACACCTCTAATCATCCCTTTGTTTGAACATTTCAATTTGTATTAAGATCATAATTTTAGTTTCACCATGCTTTATAAGCAATCCCTTAGTTGGACCCTGGACTTACTAAGACTCTAGTTGAATTTGCATTTAGGTTCCACCAGATAAAACAATGCATTATAACCTTATAGATTTCATCGCATATTACAAACGCATCATTCAACACGTGCTAATGACAAATCCTAAGAAATTGGAACCTCATTCAAGATTATGCCAATTTCTTGGTTACCCTAAGGAAACGAGAGGTGGTCTATTCTTCGATCCACAAGAAAACAAGTGTTTGTATCGACAAACATTACATTCTTGGAAGAAGATCACATGAGAGATCATAAACCACGAAGCAAATTAGTATTAAATGAAGCTACTGAAGAATAAACAAGAGTTGTTGATGATGATATTGGTCCTTCATCAAGAGGTAATGAGGGGACTAACACTTCAAGTCAGTCTCGTCCTTCTCAATCGCTGAGAGTGCCTCGACACAGTGGGAGGGTTGTAGCACAACCTGACCGTTACTTGGGTTTAACTGAAACTCAGGTTGTCATAGCAGATGATGGTGTTGAGGATCCATTGTCTTATAGGCAAGTAATGAATGATGTAGACAAGGACCAATGGGTTAAAGCCATGGACCTTGAAATGGAGTCAATGTATTTCAATTCAGTATGGGATCTTGTAGATCCATCTGAAAGGGTTAAACCCATACAGTGTAAATGGATCTACAAGAGAAAGGGAGATATAGTTGGGAAGGTACATATCTTCAAAGCTAGACTCGTAGTAAAGGGTTATACCCAAAAGGAAGAGGTTGACTATGAGGAAACTTTTTCCCACGTTGCCATGCTTAAGTCTATAAGAATTCTCTTATCCATAGTTACATATTATGTCTATGAGATATGATAAATGATCAGCTTTTTTGAATGGCAATCTTGAAGAGAATATCTTTATATCTCAGCCCAAGGGGTTCATAGCTCAAGATCAGGAGCAAAAAGTTTGCATACATAATTGATACATTTATGGGTTGAAACAAGCATCCAAATCTTGGAATATTAGGTTTTATACTTCGATCAAATCTTTTTTGACCAAAATGTTGATGAACCTTTTGTATACAATAAAATCATCAACGATAAAGTAACTTTCTTAGTACTTTATATGGATGACATCTTACTCATTGGGAATGATGTAGGATACCTTGCTAATGTTAAAAAGTGGCTAACAGCCCAATTTCAAATGAAAGATTTGGGAGAGGTGCAACATGTTCTTGGGATCCAAATCATTAGGGATTGTAAGAACAAAAAGCTAGCTATGTCTCAAGCAACTTGTATCGACAAGGCTTACAAATTATACAACCCTGTAAGTAAGAAAGTTATTATAAGTCGAGATGTCAAGTTCAATGAGGCAAACTTTTGGCAATGGGATGCACCAAATAAAGACTAGAATCCATTACTTGTTGACATGAATGGCAAAGAAGATGCTCAAGACTTGGAGCTTGAAGAAACTCAACCACTGACTTCACCTTCTTCATCACACTCCACAAGTGATGAAGAAACTACTCCAAGGAAGACAAGAAATATTCAAGAGATCTATAATACTTCAAGAAGAATACAAGATGATGAACATGCTGATTTTGCTTTATTTGCAGATGTTGATCCTATATACTTTGAAGAAGCAATTCAAGATGAGAAATGGAAAGATGCAATGGATCAAGAGATTGATGCAATCAGAAGAAACGAGACATAGGAGTTAGTTAAATACCAGAGAATAGAAAAGCTCTTGGAGTCAAATGGATCTATAGAACAAAACTGAAAGAAAATGGAAAAGTGTAAAAATACAAGGCCAGGCTCGTAGTAAAAGGTTACAAACTCAAAAGTTTGGTGTGGATTATGAAGAAGTTTTTGCACTAGTAACTCGCTTGGAGACTGTTCGTTTGATGTTAACCCTTGCAGCACAAAATAACTGGAAAGTTCATCAAATGGATGTCAAGTCAGCATTTCTAAATGGGTATTTAGAGGATGAAATTTATGTTGAGCAACCCCCTGGTTATGCCAAAATTGGAGAAGAAAATAAGGTGTGTCGATTGAAGAAAGTATTGTATAGGCTAAAGCAAGCACCAAGAGCCTGGTACAAACGTATCGATGATTTTTTTCTTGATGGATGGTTTCAGAAGATGTCCATATGAACATGCTCTCTACACCAAAGAAGACGAAAATGGTAATTTCTTGATGATTTGTCTATATGTTGATGATTTAATCTTTACGAGAAATTCAAACATGATGATTGAAGAGTTCAAAGAGAGCATGAAGAAAGAATTTGATATGACTGATATGGGTTTACTTCATTACTTTCTTGGTATTGAAGTTAAACAAGGTGATAATGAGATTGCAATTTTCCAAAAGAAGTATGCATAATATTTGTTGATAAAGTTCAAAATGGAGAATGCTTATCCTGCTAGTACTCCTATGGAACTGGGTTTAAAGTTAAGCAAGCACGATGATAGTGAAGATTTTGATGACACCATCTATAGAAGTCTTGTTGGAAGTTTAATGTATTTAACTACAACTAGACCTGATCTTATGTTCTCAGTAAGTCTATTGAGTAGATTTATGGCATCACCAAAGAGAAGTCATTGGGAAGCTGGAAAGAGAGTTTTTAGATATATTCTTGGAACTGTTGATCATGGAATCCCCTATAAAAGGAATATGGATAATGTTCTTGTTGGCTACAATGATAGTGATTGGGAAGGAAATATTGATGATTTCAAAAGTACTTCTGGGTATGTATTTAATATTGGTTCTGGAGCAGTTTCGTGGGCATCAAAGAAGCAGGATGTTGTAGTATTGTCAACAACGGAAGTTGAGTACATTTCTTTGTCTACAGCTAGTTGTCAAGCACTTTGGCTTAGAAAGGTACTACAAGAATTGTAGTGTCCTCAAGAAAAAGGGACGGTCATGTTCTGTGACAATAAATCATCTATTTTACTTTCGAAGAATCCAGTTTTTCATGGAAGAAGCAAACACGTACACATCAAGTATCATTTCATCAGAGTATTGATCAAAGATGGAGAAGTATATATCAAGTATTGCAAGACACAAGATCAAGTTGCAAACATATTCACAAAATCATTAAAGACAGACTTATTCTTGAAAATGAAAGAGAAGCTCGGAGTCCAAGAATTCTAGCTTAAGGGGGCATGTTAGAAATTAATAAGCTAGATGTATTATGGATAACACATTCCTAGATACATTTCTAATTTCAAGATACATGTAATTGTTCAAGTACATGAATGATATGTATAAATGTACGTCATTTAATTTGTGTCTTTTAGGAAGTGTCTCTTGAATACTAAATAAAGAGTTCATTTCCCTCATTTGTATGCAAGAGAAAAGAATCAAAATCAATAGAAGCAAATTGAAGTTTAAAAAGAAACCGAGTTTCAAGAGAACAATATTCTTCTCTTGTGCGTTCTTGAGTTTTATAAGAGAACAAGTTTCTTCTCTTAAAAGTTTGTGAGATTTAGAGTGAATTTAGAGTAGGCTCGTCAACGCTTTCAACAATATCAACAGGTATAAAATCACATATATTCAGAGCGTTAATCTTTCTTTTTTTTTTCTCCCACATTGATAGGTTCATTGATCTCGTTTCGTTTCTTCAATCGTGCATCGCAATCTTTTTCTTCATCGATTATTGATTGCAGGTTTTTAATTTTTTTTAATTTTTTCTTCCTTTTCCTTTCCATTATCAATTTTCTTCTCGTTGTCGCTCATCGTCATCATCGTAGTCGAATCAAAATTCTCCCTTCTCTAGCTTTTTCAAGATCTAAGGATGTTTTTGAAACACATGTTCAAATATTTAATTTAAAAAATAAGTCATTTCGAAAGAAACTGAAGTATTTAGCAACCACACAAAATAGTTTTTCAAGTATACTTTGATTAGTTTTTATTAGAAGTATTTAAATAAAAATGAATTTTTTCTCGAGTCAATCCAAACGAGCCCTAAAGTGCGGGTATCATCGGTGTCAGAATTTTTCAATCCCGTTGAGAATGTTATGTGTTTGTGGGATTGGCAATCCATAAAATGAGAGGGTTTCTTCCCTACATCGTTGGAGAATTTGAAATTCGTACTGCATGGCTCATAATTCCCCTATGACATTCAATAAAAGTCAAAACCCTAAAATTTGGAAACATAATATAAAAGTGAAAAGTGAAATTGATCGAATAAAATCAAAATCTGGAATTTGCAAACAGAATATAATAGTACAAAAGTGAGCTTAAATCGAACAAAAGAAATTGCAATTCTATTATTTTTCTTCCCAGCTTTCAGTATGACAAAAATATAAGCAAACAAAAGTAGAGTTGAACTTTTGATGAGAAGAGAGAACATAGGAGAAAAAATAATGGATAAAGAAGTTTATGGCTGTGCAAAGGAGAAGCAAGAACAGTAGATAGATGGTTTGAGAGATAGAGATCTAGCTTCATTGATTCAATTCGAAACAGAAGAAAATAGTTTATGATAATGGAAATAGTTCAACAAAAATCATCGAGAATGATTACCTACAACCAAATAACAATCACAAACTACTTAGTATCAAATAGTAATTACTATTGAATGAAAATCTCAAACTAATTAGTATCAAATAGCAAATCAGATGACAATTATAAACAACTTAGTTTGGAATAGAAATTACATACAAGTTAGATGACAATCTCAAACTATTTAGTATCAAATAATAATTTGATGGCAATAGAAAACTTTAATATCAAAGAACAATCAAATAGGTAAACGATTGCTTCCTAGTTGTAACTCTTCAATGTGAAATACCAATTAGACAATAACTATCATTAACAATCAGTATCTAATAGTAATCAGATAGCAATCAATAGGATGACAATTAGTATTAGATAGTGATATAGTAGGATTATGGTAAATTATGGCATTATGGTCAAGTCCTTAATTGATTAGGATTGGGATTAGTTTCCATGATTGATTAGAATTAGGATTAGTTTTCTTGGTTTATTAGGATCAGGATTAGTTTCTTTGATTAATTAGGATTAGAATTAGTTTGCTTTCTAATTCTTGGTAAATAAAAAGATTGTCTTCTTGTATTGGAAACTTTTGATTCATAATAAAGACTTTGATTTTATTATTAGAGATTTCTCTCCTTTGATCTCTTAGGCTACATCAATTTGGTATCACAGCAACCGTTAGGGCCAACATTGATTACCGTTTGGGCCAACATTGATTGCCGCCAGTGGAAGATTGGAAAACTCTTGGCGACACTGATCACAAAAGGGAGATTCGTGAGTTGTGCTTGTTGTTGAACAATCCACATCTATATAGGGGGAAGCCTTTATTTTCTAGGGAAAAAAAAAAAGAATGATACCAATTTTTTTAAAGATTTTGTAAGAATGGACTACTACCGATCAAGGAAGACACCTAAGAAAAAATATAGCAGTTGGTATAAGCAAGAAAGTCAAATTTACTCCCAATAACAATGTTGAAATTCTGACTCAAATGATTCAGAAGAAGAATTCCAGCATACTAATTTTGCTCGTGCTCAATTTTCTCAAAGAACCTATCATTATCCATATTTAAAATTTGATTATAGTTTCCAATGATGATTCTAATGTTGTTTGGAACAGAATAATAAGGCGACATTATCAACAAAGAGCCCGACGATCCAATAAAACCGATTTCTCAAGAAATCGACGTAAGAATTGGGAGTTAGATGATTCAAAAAATGATTTAGAGTGTGAAAGAAATTATTATGACCAATATCAAATAGCACCCATGAATCATTTCAACACAAATTTGGAGGTCGAAACATTTGAAGAAAATAGAAATATTCAAATATAAAACATCCATAAAGAGGACTTTTTAAAGAGAATGAATGAAATTTTCTTTCGGAAAAAAATTCAAGAAAGACATAATTTTAATCTTCGAGAATTTTCAAGAAACCATCAAGAATTACATTAAGTCGCTGAAGAGGATCAAGAACTCATCCAAATAGGTTGTGAAATTGCGCAAAAAATGAACGGAGTAGAAGAAAATAAAAATTCAATTGAAGACGAGTCGAATAAGGAAGGTAGAAAAATCAAAGAGGAGCTTGTGTTGGAAGAAGAAAAAATCGATGGGACTAACACATAGGTTGCTCAATTTGAACTAGTTGATGAGGATTAGTTAATCAATGAAATCAATGATAGAGGTGTTTAAGAAAATGAAGCCACCGCAAAGAATGTGTCTTTTCGGTTAGATCAATTAATTGAGATACACAACCAACCACAACTACCTCCACTGGAAGAAAATAGAGCTAAAATTAGCCTTGACCACCAAGAAAGACAAGAGAAACAACAACACCAATGCTATGCAAGAAATGTCCAAGATTTACCCGGAATCATTCAAGAATAACCAAAATCAAGGTTATATTAGAGGAAATATTGGGATAATGTGAATTCTTAAGTGTGGAAGAAAAAGATACTAAACTTAATTATTCGCAGAAAATTGAAAATCTTTTTCCTCCATTCTTTGAGGAGTCTACATATATTTTAATGACAAATGATTCTTTGAACAACTTTTTTCTTACGTTCATTAATGATAGTATTGATGGAAATAATTTTCTCTTTCAAGAATCAAATATTCGATATATTGGTGCGACTCGTGAAAATTGGTTGTTATTAGTGCCGAATGTTCAGAGATGTGTCCGTTCATGTGGCTTACTTTTTTATTTTTACATTCATTTTCATTTTAAAGCTTAAGGGCAAGTTTTTTTTTTTTTGGAGGGATAGAATGAAGTAGTAGGATTAGGGTAAATTAGGGTAGGTCAAATCGTTAATTGATTAGGATTGAGATTAGTTTCCTTGATTGATTTGAATTAAGATTAGTTTCCTTGGTTTGTTAGGATTAGGATTAGTTTCCTTGATTATCTAGGACTAGTTTGCTTTCCAATTCTCTATAAATAAGAGAGATTGTCTTTTTGTATTGGCAATTTTTTATTCATAATAAAGACTTTGATTTGATTTTTGGAGAAAGTTCTCAGTTTACCTCTTTAGGAAACATCAGATAGTAATTAGACAATAATCACATAACAATGGGTATCATTGGGAATTAAATAACAATCAGTATCAAATAGCAAAAGATAATGATCATTATCAAATAACAATCAACATCAAATAGTAATAAGATAACAATCAATATCATTAGCAATTAATATTAGATAGTTTTCATTAACTTCTAACTAATTGACAAAGAATCAAGGGTAATGAGATGACGATCAGAAGACAATCTGATGACGATTAAAAACTGCCAACTAGTTGACAAAAATTAGAAGTAATGAGATGGCTATAAGAAACTACTTACTAATTGACAAAAATTAAGAAGGTGAGCATATGATAATCAGATGACAATATCAGAAACTACTGAGTATTGATAAAAAAAAAAAAAAAAAAAAAAAAAAAAAAAAAAAAAAAAAAAAGAAAAAGAAAAGAAAAGGTAATTGAACGAAAACCAGATGACAATTTTGGAAGCTACTATGTGACAAAGAATCGAAGATAATTCTACGGCAATCAAAAGGCATGATAAATAAAAGAAGGTAATTAGATGACATTCAAACACTACTAACTTAATTAACAAAAAACGAAAGACAATTAGAAGGCAATCAAATGACTATAAAAAACTAATATCAGTATCAATGGATAATAAATCAGTATAAGTTAACAATCAATATCAAATAACAATCAGACAGTAACCAGATAACAATAGACATCATTAGTAAATCAGATGACGATCAAATGGTAATTAAATGGCAACCAGATGCAATCATACATTTTTAACAGTGAGGGACATTTAATTTGGTCATCCGAGTATTTCAATTGGGTTGGATTGTTAATTTTGTCATTCTTGTAAACTTTAAATTGTTGAGCTATGGGCTTATTTTTCATTTTATGTTTTACCGTCCTTTATTTTTAAAATTTGCTATATTGGTAGATATAATTTTCCTTTCAACAATATCAATATTGCTAGAGATAGAGCAAAATAGTTGTAATTTTAGAACTTCTATAAAGGGATGTAAAGATTGGAAACAATTTCTAACCACTTTGGAAAACAAATATTAGTTATTGAACTATTATAGGAAAATTTACAAACCTTTATATAGGAAAAAGAAACTTATAACTTGATATTAGGTGTCATCTTACATAACCATCGCTAGATTCGATTACAATTAGCTAAAAAACTCCATGATATATTACAGCTAATTAAAGAAATTAGTGAGTTTATAAGACAAAAGCTTGAAAAATAAGAAGCAAATTACATAGAGAAGTTGTCTCAAAGAAACAACACAAAGTGCTTTGTAATTAAGATTTGATAAACAATGGTTCAGAAAGTAGCAACAGTTTCATGCAAAGGTCTCCTTCGATTATTTGCTGTCCTGTTCGTTTTCTTTCTCCTAATCTCTACTACCACAGGTACCAAACACAACAACTTTAATCTTTTTTCCAATTAAAGTCAAGTTAAAAATGTTAAAAAGTCTTGTTTGTCGATCATTTCGTTTTTTTCGTTTTTAGTTTTTAAAGATTAAGTCTATTTTCTCTCAATTTCTTACGATGTTTTACCTCTCTTTTTAAGTGCAAGAATTGAATTCTTAGTCAAATTCTAAAAATAAAAATAAGTTTTTAAAAACTGTGATCCTATTTGGTAATTATTTCGTTTTTTGTTCTTAGTTTTTTCAAATTAAACCTATAGATGCTCTTTTCACTTCTAAATTTCATACTTTTTTTTATCTACTTTTTACCATTATTTTAAAAACAGAGCTAGATTTTGAAAACTAAAAAAAAAGTAGGTCATGTTTGGTAACCATTGGGTTTTTTATTTTTATTTTTTTGAAAATTAAGCCTATAGATACCATTTTCACCTACAGATTTCTTATTTGTTATCTACGTTTTACAAATGGTTCAAAAAAACCAAGCCAAGTTTTGCCAACTAAAATAAAGTCTTTTAAAACTTATTTTTGTTTTTGAAATTTGGCTAAAAATTCAACCATTGTACTTAAGAAATATGCAAATCATGGTAAGAAATGAGAAGAAAATATGTTTAATTTTCAAAAATAAAAAATAAAAAAGAGATGGTTATCAAAAAGGGTCGTAGTCTTTAAAAACTTGTTTTTGTTTTTAGAATTTCGCTAAAAATACAACTCTTCTAATTAAGTAAAATGTAAATCATTGTAAGAATTTGGAAGAAAATAGGCTTAATTTTAAAAAATTAAAAACAAAAAAATGAAGTGGTTACCAAAAGGGGCATACTCCTTTTAGTTTTCAAATTTTGGCTTCATTTTTTAAAAAACAAAAAATTTATAAGTAGTAGGAATGATTTTATAGGTTTAATTTTCAAAAACTGAAAATAAAAAATCAAATGGTTTACAAACGAGACTTTAGTTTTGATCTTTTATTTTTGAAAGCTAAGTCTATAAACGATCCTCCTCTAAACTTATTGTTTTATTATCTATTTTTACCAGAAAAACCAAGCAAAATTTTGAAAACTATAAAAAAAAATTAAAACCTTGTTTTTGAAATTTGAAATTTGACTAAAAGAATTCTTAAATCAAAAGACATAGGATTAATCTTGAAAATAATAATAATAATAATAATAAAAAAGAACGAAATAGTTATCAAATGAAACGGAAATGGAATTAAACACTAACTTATTCCTCGTTTTGTTGGACGAATTTATGCATATGTTGTATTACTATTAGGTACCTTAGGGTTTAGACATGGAAGAAGTAGAAGATGGAAGAAGAATTTGGTTGGTGGAAACAGAAGAGGGAAGCTGGGAATCAATGGCGAATTCATGCACAGTGATTATAGAGATGATGCCGATATGATGACGTCACCTTCACGCCATAATTAAATTTTAAATATGCTTTGGACTTCAAAATATTGTGTAATTTCTTGAGTGCATGTATTTCGATTTTGCATATATATAAATAATACCTATCTTTCTTCTATTAATGTTATTATTATTATATTAAGTGAAGGTTGTCGAGGCCTTCAGCAAAACGAAATTTATAGTGTGTCGATTTAGAAGAAAATATTTGTGTAGAATGTTTAAATTAATTAAAATAATATAATATATATATAATAATTAATTTATTACACATATATACATAGCTATATGTTATATCACATATAACATATAATTTTTATATTGTATCAAATACAATATAGTCTACCGTTTCAATTTTCTCTCACCAATAATATAAACCACATTTACATTAAATTTAATTATATGAATCTAATTCATATAATTAATATTCAAATCATATTCAAATATTTATTTTCTCTCATAAATACTTAATATAATGTATCAAATACATTATATTGATTACATCATATATAATTAAATTAAATTAATTATATCAAATATAATTAATTTGAACAATTCAAATTAATCCAAAAACTTATTCTTATTAAATCTCGTTGAGTTATCGAGGGGACCTTATGGACCTGTAGCTTGAAGCTCTAATGGTACTTGAATAGTTAATTAAACTTTTTAATTAAATTATTCACCGTTCGTTAACTTTCGGACACTTCACTAAAGACGGACAACTGCACTCTTCGCACTACAGATATATTTTTGTGTCCATTGGATATAACCAATCAACAATACGATGACCCTCCACAAATTACTCGTATGTACAGCTGGGCCAAAATTATCGTTTTTCCCCTATAGTTAATCCTTCTATAGGTACCACTAATCCTTAAGTACCTATAAATTATGTACCACTAATTAAGTACCACTAATCCTTCTAATGAACAATAAATTATGGTCCAACTATGATCATACCCCTCTCGGGCCAGGAAAGGGTGTGGCATCACATTATTCAAGCCCCGAAATCAGTCCTTAAAGGAGCAATTTATCTATTTGCCCCGACGTTGGGGAAGGAGTGAACTCCAAGAACTAGATAGAAAATTACCTCATCGACCCATAGACAAACCCATGAGGTATAATTCAATCCGTGCTCACAATCCAATATTAAACTAAAAACTAGCTTAATGATACTGAAAACGTAAAGAGGGAAGAAGAAAACTCGGCCTCTCCTCAGCCTCCATTGAAATTCAACATTTCTTTACCTAAAATCAAAGGAGAATATTTATAGTAAACAGGACAGTGTCGCAATGCTAGAACTAGCGTTGCAACGTAGAGGTGGCTGATCAAGAGCGTCAGGGTGAAGAAGTCCAACATTGCCCTGATGCTCACTTGCGCGTGTACGAGGCTCCTCGTCCGTCAAAGCATGTAGTGTCGCAACGCTAATGGGTAGTATTGTAACGGTACCCATTCTGTCTTACAACGTTGGCCGAGTGTCAGGCCAAGCCAATCCACGAGCGTTATGATGCTAAAATAGGGGTATTTTGGTCTTTTTTACTCCTTTGAAGCTCGGATGCTCAAATCACCTCCAAATTGCCAATTCTATCCCTTGGTTGCTCAGTACCTACAAAATAGGGAAATAAACACGTAAAATTTGATAACGAGCCTAAATTAAGCTAGGAATAATAACTCTTTTTCAGAGCTATCAGTATGGAACTTTTTGGATTAGTTATAAATAAATCCTAAATTATGGTTTATGTGTAGATCTAAATTTTTTAGTGAAGTTTAGAATAAATCTGAAGCAAACAAAGCGTTTGGTAAGTTATTGACCAATTTTAGAATGAATTTAAATTGGTTGATATAAAATTTATGTGTTTGGGATGAAATTGAAGGTTGTGTTTCCGTATTAGGAATGTTAATTCAAGTTTCTACTGAAGATTGATTTCTTGGATTAATTTTGTAATTTCAAACTAAGGTAAGTGTTTTACTACTGGTTTGTCTTCGAGCCAGTCAATCCTGTTGAGATTGATGTCCTAATTCTCCCGGAGTCTCGTTGTTTTGTAAAGATACACATTGTTTAATGAATAAAATAAGTTTTATTTAATTCTGGCATTTACTCATATCCAATAAACAAAGCTCCTTGGTTATCTTATGTGAACTTAAGCATGTATATGTAATATACAAGTGGATCATGCCTTAAGTGATATCCTAAATAGGTCTGTGGTATAAGGATTAAAGTGGGATACCTAATCCTGGTGACACTACGGACACGACCCGCTTTGTAGAGGTTCGCAAGTGTTGTAAACTACTATAGATGGTAGATCCTGACCATTCATGTGGAGACGTGTGAGCGGGGGTGTCCTATATAAAGAATTTGTATAAGACCTAGACCACGAGATGACTAGGCTCTGTATATAATGTCGTTGATACTAGAGACTTGCATCTCACCTAAACGACCATAGGTGACAGGACCTTAATCCTAAGTGTTTTGGAAACTCCTATCTTTGACGACAATCTTTTGATTAGTATGGGTGAGAGTGGCCAGATTTCCAACTCAACATGCCTACCTTTTTGGGGACTTGTCTGATCTAGGAGCTGGGAACTCAATCCACAAGATGGAATTCACTCCTTTCCTGAAGCAGGGATAAGTAGAGAGAATGCTCCCTTAAGGGCTGATTCTAGGGCTTGAACATAGTGGGCACAACTTCTCTTTGGAAGAGAAAACTCAGTCATAGTAGGACTATGACTTATGTTCATTAGAGAGAACAGTGGTACTTAAGGAGACAGATGTAACTATAGGGACATAACCGTTATTGACCCAGCTGTATTTACAAGCGATTTGTGAAGGGTTGCCGCACTGCTGATTGGTTAAGATGGACACATAATATATATGTGGTAAGGAGAGTTCAGCTGTCAGTCTTTAGTGGAGTGCTTGGCAGTTAACGGATGGTGGATCTCGTGACTAAAGAGTTTAGTCAGTTATTCTCGTACCGTTGGAGATTTGAGCTACAAGTCCATAAGGTCCCCTTAGTAGCTCAATGGATTCAGTTTAAGATCAGTTCTTGGTGTTGATTTGAAACGTTCAAATTGACAAGAGGTATTTTGATTATATATGATATAATCAGTATAATGTATGAGATATATCTAGTGGAGGATTGATGTAAATGAGATTTACATTAAGTACCATGGAATAGAAAAAGAATTATGGTTTATATGTTTCATGAGATGAAATATTAAAACTATAGGTTATAAATATAGTATGATAAGTTGGTTATCATTTATATTTATAATAATATTAATTACTGGATAATTAATTCTTTTTTTTAATAATCAATTGAGTGGGTGGTTATTGTTTTCATGGTAATCGTGAGATAAAAGGAAAATGGTTTTCCTAATTTTAGTAAGTTTTACAAACTATTGAAAAGTTTTCATCAAATTTTTTTTGAGATTTCTCTCTCGATAAAAAGGATCTCACGGAGTTTTCAAGTAAATATAGATTTACTAAGCGACAGCTTGGACTAGCTAAACGATCGTGCAGTGGCGAGCTAAATGATCGTACAGTATTTACCAAACAATCGCATAGCTTTTGCTAGACGATCGCTTGCCCAAAGTAAACGATCATGTAGTGTCTGTAGATGACAAATCGAGCTAAAAGATCGCATAGCTTTAGCTAAACGATTGGGCATCGACCTATACGATAGGTCTCTACCATCTCCCACTTGCCCAGTCGTGTACACGATCGGTGTTTCCTCCTTCGTTTGCCTCATACAATCCGAACAGAGCCACCCTCTGGATTCTCACACCGAGAATATCAGAGATAGCCTTGTTGGTGGTGTCATACTCAACTCGACACCGTCGAGGTGCTGTGGAGGTCATTTGTGTTATTGCTAAGGAGTTCGTGGCTGAGGTAATCGTTAAGGAATGAGCGCAAAGTGTTTGTGCTGTGTTGTGGTCGTGTAGATCGAGCGTTCGAGGTTATTGTTGTTCGAGCGGTCGTGCGCAAGGAGTGTGTAGAGATGTATCTTCAAATGTTCATAGAGTTTTCTCTTTGTGCATTGAGTTTTCATGCTGTAATTCTGTATTAATTGTATAACCGCATGTTTCTGTATTTGACTGTAAATGTAATGTTCATTCATGATTGTGATTTGGAATAATCTTATTTCCCTCCTCATGGAAATCTCTAATCCAATTTCATTCAATTAGTATCAGAGCCAAGTTCTCTGATATTCCAAATTACAGCTCTGAACTAAACGCATTTTTACAATCGCGGTGGTTTCTGCATTTGTGGTTAATAGCTTTACTGCATTTGTGGATGAGTTGATGAACGTTTCGAGTTTAAATTGCCTTTTATTAAAGCTTTTGGTATTACAAAGTGTTAATTGTAAGGGCCCTATGTTTTTAGGTAAAATACATCACAATCGAGTCTGTAATTCAAAAGTTTGAGTTCGTTGAGTCGTTCGTGATGTGAAGCTTCGATGCATGGTGATGCGATTCTCAACAAAGAAGAAGACAAGCGTTGGTCGGATCGTGTAGCCTCAGGTAAACGATCGTTGGGATTTCACTAAGCGATTGTTTAGATTTTTCTAGACGATCGTGTAGTATTTTCTAAATGATCATTTTGCTAATGCTAAGAGATGGGGTAAATCGTTTACTCTATCACGTAGCGTTGGTTGCGCGATTGCGTAAGCGCTAGAGATAGACTATCGTAGTGGGAGCATGTGATGCTCGTCGATTAGTAAAAGGCGCGCGCTAGACGATCGTATAGTTAGCAAGCTTCATCGTTTAGTTACTACCTATGCGATCGTGCGTATGCGATACGGAGGTGCTAGCTAAGCAATTGCTTAAGCGATGGTGCTTCGCAGGCATCGTAGTCGTTTAGACGAATTGTGGAAGAAGGCATTGTGTGGAGTGCACTAAGCGGTCGTGACTTTAGGCTTCATCGCTTAGTAAAGGTACAGATCGGTGTAGTAAAACTAAACGATCATTTAGATTTTTCTAGACGATCGTATAATAATATTAAACGATCGTTTAGCTCTGGGAGCACTGGTAAATGATAGAGAAAGTGTTTGTTTTATCGTGTAGACGATCGCAGAGTGCTAGTACACGATGGTTTGGAGAAGTGATGCTTTGTCCGAGCAGTTCAAGACCGGTTCGCCATGTTTGACTAGTAGGCACTCTTGTCTTTGTAATAGTTGGCTTTATTTTTGTGTTTTTAAGGAAATTTTACCTGGTTCATCAACATTGGTTGTTTATACATGTGATGTATGGTACTTATATGCCAAAGTGTTTGTCATATAGTTAAAAATCCACCTTAGGTTGTGCAATTATTCATGCATCATGTATTATAAATGTTATAATATTGTATGAAGAAATTACTTGAAAGCATGCACATACATCATGAAATATAAGAGTTATATTTTGAATGCAGTGAGCATTAACATGCATCATTCTTTTATTATAAGTGTTATAGTCTAGGGGTGAATGGAAGCATGTTTTGCTTGTCTCATTGTTATTTTGTATAAGTGTTATATAAAAGAAGTAACAATGAATGGACAATGCATTGAACATTACACTTAGGCTGTTTATAAGTGTTATGAATGCCTTGCATGTGTTGGCTTCGCATTGTGGTGATTGTTTCCATTTATAAGTGTTATAAAGGAAATTAGATCTAAAATCAATAATTCAGAGATGCATGCAGACTTCGAGTGAACTCAAGTTTTTTAAAAGGGTTTTAAAATTGGATTGAGATAGACCTAAGTTCAAGTGGTTCTAAAGAGTTTAGCAACCTAGATTAATCTTTAAAATCGGTTTAATAGGATTAAATTGGTTGGAATAAAAGATTAAATTTGTTGTAAACCTATCTATAAGGGGCCTTTTATTTAAGGCGGGTTCTGGCTAGGTTGAGGTTCTTAAGTTGACGGAAACGTAACACCCTTACCTGGGAACCTACTTGGAAAGGTGAATTAGATAGATTTTCAACAAGCATGCGGCGATTTGATCAAAGATTCCGTTAAAGAGTTTAATGGATGATGATCATAAAATTGTTTCACTATCTAAGGTAAAATTTACTCATGGGAAAACCTAAAAGTCACTTAGTTAAAATCCTTAGCCGTGTTTTTTCTAAGTAAGCTAAACCCTAGGTTATAAAATACTCAGTGGGAAGAAGAGGCGTATCAGATATGTCTATGATTCCGCTCACATTTCTCCCTTTATGTTCACATCGTGAGATTCATGTTTGGCCTCGTGGTGCTCAGGAAGCATCCCCTTTCGGATGGTGTTTGCATGAGTCAATATCAAGGTGAATGGAGAGAGTGTTTATAGTAAGTGGGTGAAGGGTGTGTCAACACGTCCTATGGTCTCTATCATTGGTTCACACCGTGAGATCATTTTGTATTCCCCCGTGTCGCCTTTTTGCGTCCCCCTTCGGATGGGTTTTGTGCAGTTGGTCAATATCAAGATGAACTCCAGAAATGGATAGGATAGCTTTAGGTTTTGCCTCAATCGGATTTTTTCCTTCGGATTGGCCTTTTGGGACAGACTTCTAGGGCTTAAAATGGCAGGTCACCCATATCGGAGATTGTTAAGTAAGTTAATGATCTCTTGGCCAAATCAATGATGGCTAGTCGTTATAGAAGCAAGAGTTGTTCTGGTATTAATGACTGGTTGAGAACTTCTCAATTCAGAGGAGGGATAACTGACCTCCCTTCAGCGGCTTTTGTCCTAAACCTTTAAGACAGACTATTTCAAAGTAATGACCTAGGTAAATTAACCTTAATCTTGAGCAAACTATGAACTTCTGTTTGTTCGAGATTATCCTTTGATCTGCAAATGGTGAGAGTAGACCAATTGCCTCTACTTAATAAGCTTACCATTTTGAAGATAAGACCGGATGAATAACTGGGAACATAGGGTGCAAGAGGGAATTCACTCCTACCCGATTAGGGTTAGTAGAGAGGTTGTTCCCTTCAAGTGCTGATTTTGGGTCTTGAACAAGAGGTCTCGCCCTCTCATTGGCATGAGAGGGATTGAATTTGTTGATTGGATCACAAATCAATTGTTCATTAGGGGATCAGTGGAACTTAAGGAACAAGAGGTAATTTCGGAGGTAAAACAGATATTCGACCCAGCCGTTATTACGAGCAACCTGTGAAGGGTTAACTTACTAATCATGGTTATATCGAGTGGACATAATATATCTACAGTGAGGGGAGTTCAGTTATGGGCTTTAATGGAATCACCCACTAGTTAATGAATGGGGGTTAGATCGATCTAATGAGTTTAGCCGATTAATCTCGAATCGTTGGAGCCCATGATCTGTAGGACCGCGAGGTCCCCCTACTAGCTCGTAAATGGACAAGCTCTAAAATAGCGTGATAAGTTAATTTAAAGTGTTCAAATTAGAATTAAATGAATTTGGAGAAATAATATTTAAATATGATTCAAATATTTGAAGATGGAATTGTGTTAAAAATTAATTTAATATTTGATATTAAATTAATTAGAATTATTTAAATTGTTTAAATAATTATTTATTAATTTTATTAAAGAAAATTAATTTATGAAATTAATTTTGTAAAATTAATAATATTTCCAGTTTTATTAAATAAAATTGATTTTTAAAATCAATTTTGATAAAATAGAAAAAGAAAAGAAAAACACAAAGTTGGAAAAATTGATTTTCCATTTACTTCATGAACTAGCTCACCAACAACCCACTTTAACTCTTCATTAACTCCAAGCATGAGGTGTATCTCATGCAACAAGCTTCTTTGCATGAGTTTCTATAATATATAGAATATTTTGGAGTGTTTTAGAGGAGAGCGACCGAACAAAAATTCTGAGAAAAAGTTGAGAGAAGAAGGGTGTTCTTCTACATGGTTGCTGTTGTGAGCTTCTCCAAATTCCCTTAATTCCAGCTTATTTTGAGTCCTACTACTCAATCTTGAGCTCCAAGAGGATAGTAGGGAAGATCTTGGGGTGGTCTACAAGATCCTGTGGAGATTTGTAGCTGAATCGAAGCTTAGAGGAAGTTCTTCAAAGGTATTCATGAAACCCATTTTTTTTTTTTGTTGAAGCATGTTTTCTTTTCTGCCAAAATTAATGAATTAGATTGCTTATGTATCCTAGTTTCTTCCGCTGCACATTGGTACCTTCCAACAACTAGTATCAAAGCATCAATAAGCATTCAATTAGGTTTAATTTTGGTTTGGTGGGTGTTTTATATGAGAATTATGAAACTGTTATACTGATATGGTTCTTTTAGTTTTGGCTTTTAATTTTCCTTTTATTTTTCATTTAAATTTGTAATTGGCTCTTGCTTGATGAGCTTTAATGTGTTCCCAAGAGTCTGTAATTTATTTGGAGTCATTAGAGTTGGAATTAAGCTATAAATCGAAGAAAGAAACGAAGAGGACGAGAGTTGCAGTTCCAGAAAATCAACCTCTATTCTTATCATCGTTGAGCTGCAGTAGCTAAACGATCATTTAGCTTCATGCGTTAGACGATGTGAAGAAAAGCTGAGCGATCGTGTAGCTTTGGGTGTTGATCGTTGAGGTATTGTGCGTAGATCGTGTACCTACTGGAGCTAAGCGATGCGTTGTATTGCTATATGATGGCACTACAGGATCGTGTAGCTTCAGGTGGGAGGTAAGCGATGTGATTAAGAGCTATACGATAGCCCTGAGTGATCACTTACCATGATCATTTACTTTTGATTGGGAGCTAAACGATGCATTAAGTTGTTAAGCTATAGCACTCTGCGATCGTCTACCTCTATGTGGCAGCTAACCGATGCGTCGAGATGCTAAGCGATAGCACTACGTGATCGCTTACCTATGTGCGGCAACTGGGCGATGCATTGAATGCTATGCGATGGCATTAAGCGATTGTTTACCTTTTTCGCATGCTAAACGATCGGCTTAATGCGTTAGAAGGTGGAGCTAAACAATCGTGTAGTACATTGTCTATGCTAAACGATGGAGTTGTGTGACAGTGTGAGACACTAAGCGATCGTGTAGCTTCCTTTGGCACTAGACGATGACACTATGCGATAGGAGGAAAATACTACATGATCATGTAGCTTTGTTAAATGATCAAGAATTTACTAAACGATCAGGCAAAGTGCAAAACAATGGTCGTCATTGCTAAACGATGAGACTTAGCGGGATGTTGAACATGAGCAAAGGCTATCGGTTCAACCGGTTCTCTTGTGGTCTGGTCCGGTTCAACTTCGAATGGTTCTTGGCTAGTCCGGTTCAGATGGTTTGGGTCCGGTTCAAGCTACTTGAGTTCGTTTTGGAGCGGTTTGAGCAGTCCGAGAGTGGTTCAGAAGTTGTTTTGTAATAATTAGGTTTTGTTTGCTTGTCTTTGCCAAAACTAAAGCCATATCAGTTAGTGTTTGATTATTTATGCATGTGATGTATGTTATAATTAAATAAATCTTGTACGTGCATAAAGCATGCCATGTAGATTTAAAATCCCACCATAAGAAGCATGCTACATGTATTAAAAGTATGTTATAAAATGTTATGATATATAGTATGCATGTTAGAGTTTCTTTTATTTAATATAATAGTTATATTAGATATTGAATGCCTTTGTTGTTTTTCGTGGATGTTTAGCATGTCTAAAATTTTGTAAGTTGTTATAAAATTGGGTTAGACGTTTAAAATCCATAACAAAGAACAGTTGCATGTTCACTTAGGTTAACCACTTTTTTTAATAGTTAAAATAGGTCGTTAAACTTGTAAAACTAGGGTTACAAACTCAATCGGTATATAATACTGTCGAGGGTTGGGGGTATTTAAGTTGACGGTCTAGAGAACACCTCCTACCTGGGGATTATAGCCAAATAATTGAGCGTTGGTAACTGGTTTTATGAGCATTCGTGAGAACGGTTTATCACCTAGACATTGTAGGTTTTGAAATCCATTTATAAGTTTTATATTTGGATAAACCACCTAGACTTAGGATTATTTTTACTAGGTGAAAAGAACCTAAGTATAAATATACCCAAACATTTAGAACACTTCAGTGGGAGAATAAAAGTTATTAGCTCTCACGTTCTCAAGAGTTCACACCGTGAGATCCATGCTCGGCTTCTTGTCGATTTTACCTCGACTGCAACATACGAAAAGTGTTTGCATGGGTCAATAACAAGGTGAATGGGGGAAGTCGTTCATAGTAAGTGGGTGAAGGAAATGTGTCAACATTGTCCTATGGTCTCCTCCATTAGTTTGAACTATGAGATTCCTATGTTGCGCCTGCTATTGTTTTTCATGCGGCACTAGCTAGTCGTTAACCCGGCGATCCCTACGGAGGGTTGTAACATAGGATTTGGAACAACCCAGGCTTCAGTAAAATGAATAGATTCTTATAGTTCTGTCTTGGGTATTGTCTTCTATTTTGGAGGCATACTCATACCGTTCTATAAGATCTAAAAATGGCGGGTATACACTTACAAGACGTACTAAGTGTTAGTAATGATCTTGACCGAAAACGATAACTAAATGACTATTGGAATATGAGTTATTCTAGAGATAGTATTTGGTCAAGAACTTTCTTGCTTTTGTGAAGGAATTCTTGACTTCCCCACGGTAGCATTTATTCTAAATCACTTAAGTATCATTGCAAAAATAATGATTATGGGTACATTATCACTTTGCTAAAACTTGGTTGGATTTAAAAGCAATTCACTTATAGAATTTGTTTATAATTTCAGAATGACGAATTCTATTATACAATTGTTGGCTTCAGACAAACTGATTGGGGACAATTATGTAAACTGGAAATCGAATTTGAATACAATACTCACGATAGACGATTTAAGATTTGTCTTAATGGAGGAATGTCCTCCCATTCCTAGCTCAAATACGTTTACAATAGTCGCATGAAAGAGGGGACCAATGTTCGTGAACATGTCCTGGACATGCTGGTCCACTTTAATATGGCTGAAGTGAACGGTGCTATGATGGATGAGAGAAGTCAAGTTGGTTTTATTCTAGAATCTCTTCCGAAGAGTTTTCTGCAAATTTTGAATGCATTAATGAATAAAATTTGACTACTCTACTGAATGAGCTATAGGCTTACCAGATAATGTTGAAAACAAAGGGTCTGGTGTCAGAAGGAAATGTTACTTCTGTTGAGAAGAGAAGAATGTCCTCCAAGCTTGAAGTTTCCTGGTCTTCGCAGACTAATAGTATTCCAGCGAAGAAAGACAAAGGGAAGGGAAAAAGCCTACTAGATTGAAAGGCAAGGATAACGCTGCAAAGGGAAATGTTTCCATTGCAACAGTGAAGGGCACTGGAGAAGACACTACCCAGAGAAGAGAGCAGAGAAAGGTAGCCAGGCTAACTCGTCCCTGGGACTGTTTGCTCAGCTCATCCAGTGGGAGAAGTTGCTACTTGTTTTTAAAGAACAAATCTTGTAAAGAACAAATTGTATATATTTTTGGGATAAATGAAATGTTCATTTTCAAAAATTATGTTTGCTCAAGCAACCTCTGTTAAAAATCAAATTGTTAAATGCCATTTGTAGATATTCAGATATCTAAATAGCTAAATCGAAGTATAATAAATTTAATATTTCTTGATCTGACTGTTAACAAGAGTTGTTAAGGCAGGTAAGACCATCTTAATCAAAGAGTTAAGAGTACCTCAATGTAGTGGGAGGAAAATGTGCTTCCTAGCCATTATTGAGAAATAGATGAATTCTCCATAAGAAACTATTTGTATACTAATATGTTTACAATGATTCTCTCAGCTAAAGTGTTAGGATCATCTAGTAAGACTAGAAATACCAGAGGTTAATAACCTAGGACAAGTGGGAGAAATATCAGGTATGAGATACCAAATGGTAAATCATGGGTAGTGGATGCCCTAGTTTATTGTATTTCTCTATAAAACTTAGAAACTCAGTCTTATATATCAGATATATAAGTTACCAATAGAGTTTTAGTCCAAGTGGGAGTTTGTTAGGTTTTATGTCCTAAAACTCGTGGTTTTGTAAACACTAGAACTTATTTTGAGAATTCGATAAAGTTGTTGTTGAATATATTGTTTTTTAGAAATCCAATAAACCCAAGTCCCTTGACTATTATATGAGTACTTGAACTTTATGTGCAGACATACAAGTGGATCAGGTTCGAGTAAATAGTCAAAATGATCTATAGTATATGAAGAAGGTTGGGTACCTTATTCTGGTAATACTATTGGATGTGGCCTACTCTGTAGTTGTTACAAAGAGTTGGAAAGTGTTACATACGATGTGATCCTAATTCGTGCATGTTGAGACATGAGGAGTAGGGGTGTCCTGTGCAAATGAGTTTTGTGCAAGATCGAACCACGAAACTTGTCACTCTTACTTTATAATGTTGTTTACTGTTTAAGACTGACTATTTCAAAGCGATGACCTAGGTAACTCAACCTTAATCTTGAGCAAACTATGAACTCCTATTTGTTCGAGATTATCCTTTGATCTGCAAACGGTGAGAGTAGACCAATTGCCTCTACTCAATAAGCTTACCATTTTGGGGATAAGACCGGATGAATAGCTGGGAACATAGGGTGCAAGAGGGAATTCACTCCTACCCAATTAGGGTTAGTAGAGAGGTTGTTCCCTTCAAGTGTTGATTCTGGGTCTTAAACAAGAGGCCTCGCCCTCTCATTGGCTTGAGAGGGATTCAATTTGTTGATTGGATCACAAATCAATTTTTCATTAGGGGATCAGTGGAACTTAAGGAACAAGAGGTAATTTCGGGGGTAAAACATAGATTCAACCCAACCGTTATTACGAGCAACCTGTGAAGGGTTAACTTACTAATCATTGTTATATCGAGTGGACATAGTATATCTACAGTGAGGGGAGTTCAACTATGGGTTTTAGTGGAATCACCCACTAGTTAACGAATGGGGTTTAGATCGGTCTAATGAGTTTAGTCAATTAAACTCGAATCGTTGGAGCCCATGATCTAACGTTCGCAAGGTCCCCCTACTAGCTCGTAAATGGATAGGCTCTAGAATAGCGTGATAAGTTATTTTGAAATGTTCAAATTAGAATTAAATGAATTTGGCGAAATAATATTTAAATATGATTTAAATATTTGAAGATGGAATTGTATTAAAAATTAACTTAATATTTGATATTAAGTTAATTAGAATTATTTAAATTATTTAAATAATTATTTATTAATTTTATTAAAGAAAATTAATTTATGAAATTAATTTTGTAAAATTAATAATATTTTCAGTTTTATTNAATTAATAATATTTTCAGTTTTATTAAATAAAATTGATTTTTGAAATCAATTTTGATAAAATAGAAAAAGAAAAGAAAAACACAAAATTGGAAAAATTGATATTCCATTTACTTCATGAACTAGCTCACCAACAACCCACTTTAACTCTTCATTAACTCCAAGCATGAGGTGCATCTCATGCAGCAAGCTTCTTTGCATGAGTGTCTGCAATATATAGAAGATTTTGGAGTGTTTTGGAGGAGAGCAACTGAACAAAAATTCTGAGAAAAAATTGAGAGAAGAAGGGTGTTCTTCTATATGGTTGTTGTTGTGAGCTTCTCAAAATTCCCTTAATTCGAGCTTATTTTGAGTCCCACTACTCAATCTTGAGCTCCAAGAGGATGGTAAGGAAGATCTTGGGGTGGTCTACAACAAGATCCTGTGGAGATTTGCAGCTGAATCGAAGCTTAGTGGAAGTTCTTCAAAGGTATGTCATGAAACCCATTTTTTTCTGTTGAAGCATGTTTTCTTTTCTGCCAAAATTAATGAATTAGAGTGCTTATGGATCTTGGTTTCTTCCACTGTACATTGGTACCTTCCAACATCTCCACGCTCCGTTGTGCACGAACGCTCGAACAACAGCAGCCTCAAATGCCCGATCTACACGACTGCAACACCGCACGAACACTTCGCGCTCGGTCACGAACTCCTTCGCAACACGAATGGCCTCCACAGCACCATGAACGGCCTCCAGAAAACCTAGATGGTGTTGAGTTGAGTCCGACACCACCAACAAGGCGACCTTGGTATTCTCGATTTGAGAATCCAGAGGGTGGGCTCTGTCCGGACTTGGTATGAGGCAGACGAACGAAGGAAACAATGATCGCGTACACGACTAAGCAAGTGGGAGATGGCGAAGACCTATCGTATAGGTTGATGTCCAATCGTTTAGATAAAGCTATGCGATCGTCTAGCAAAAGCTACACGATCGTTTAGTCTATCGTTTAGCTCGGTCTGTCGCATACACACATTACACGATCGTTTACCTTGGGCCAGCGATCGTCTAACAAAACTATGTGATCATTTAGTAAATACTGCAGGATCGTTTAGCTCTACTCTGCACGAAAATTTAGCTCGCCCAGTCGTCGTTTAGTAAATCCAAATTTACATGACGACTTCGTGAGTTTTCTTTGCGCGGAGAGAAAACTCAAAACCTTTTAAATATTTTATAAAACCTCTTTTGAAAATAGGAAAACCATTTTCCTTTTAAACTCACAGTTACCATGATCCAATAACCACCCACTACTTTTGTTATTTAAAAGAAAAAGAATTAATTATCCAATAATTAATATTATTATAAACATAAATGATAACCAACTTATCATACTATATCTATAACCTATAGTTTTAATATTTCATCTCATAAAACATATAAACCATAGTTTTTTTTCTATTCCATGATACTTAGTATAAATCTCATTTACATCAATCATCCACTAGATGTATCTTATACATCATACCGATTATATCATATATAATAAAAATACCTCTTGTCAATTTGAACGTTTCAATTCAACACCAAGAACTGATCCTCAATTGAATCCATTGAGCTACCAAGAGGACCTTATGGACTTGTAGCTTGAAGCTCCAATGGTACGTGAATAACTAATTAAACTCTTTAGTCACGGGATCCACCATTCGTTAACTACCAGGCACTCCACTAAAGATCGACGGCTGAACTCTCCTTACCACAGATATATTATGTGTCCATCTTAACTAATCAGCAGTGCGACAACCCTTCACAAATCGTCATAAGTACAGCAGGGCCAATAACCGTTATGCCCCTGTAGTTACATCTGTCTCCTTAAGTACCATTGATCCCTCTAATGAACATAAGTCATAATCCTACTATGACTGAGTCTTCTCTTCCAAAGAGAAGTTGTGGCCACTATGTTCAAGCCCCAAAATCAGCCATTAAGGGAGAAATCTCTCTATTTATCCCTGGGAAATGAGTGAATTTCATCTTATGGATTGAGTTCCCAACTCCCAGATTAGACAAGTCCCCAAAAAGGTAGGCATGTGGAGTTGAAAATCTGGCCACTCTCACCCATACTAATCAAAGAACCGCTCTCAAAGGTAGGAATTCTCAAAACACTCAAGATTGAGGTCGTGTCACCTATGGTCGTTTATGTGAGATACAAGTCTCTAGTATCAACAGCGTTATATGCATAGTCTAATCTTCTCGTGGTCCAGGTCTTATACAAACTCTTTGTACAAGACACCCCCGCTCCACGTCTCCACATGAATGGCCAGGATCAACCATCCATAGTATTTTACAACACTTGCAAGTCTCTACAAAGCGGGCCGTATTCGTAGTGTCACCAGGATCAGGTATCCCACCTTAATCCTTATACTACAGACCTATTTACGTTATCACTTAAGGCATAATCCACTTGTATATCACATATACATGCTTAAGTTCACATAAGATAATCAAGGAGCTTTGTTTATTGGATATGAGTAAATGCCAGAATTAAATAACACTTATTTTATTCATTGAACAATGTGTATCTTTACAAAACAATGAGACTCGAGAGAATTAGGACACCAATCCCAACAATCTCCCACTTGTCCTAATGACTCGGGAGACTAATATACAATACAATATAAAAATGTACAATATATAATAAACTAGGGCATACCCCAGTATCATCTCCCACTTGCCCTAGACAAGATGCCATATGTCCCGAGACCCAGACTTTCCAAATGACCCTCGAACACTTTAGCCATGAGGGCCTTTGTAAAGGGATCAACAACGTTGTATCCCGTAAGGATCATATTCTTATGTCCATACACATGCATGTAGTCCCTCATTCTCTGAAGATACTTGAGGATCATCTTGACCGTCGTTCAGTGATTAAATCCTGGATTGGACTGATACCGACTGACAATCCCTACTGCATAGTAAATGTCGGGTCTGGTACACAACATTGCATACATCAAGCTTCCGACAGCAGAAGCATAGGGAATCCGTCTCATCTTTTCAACCTCTTGAGGTGTCTTAGGACATTGATCCTTAGACAAAACGATTCCATGCCTGAAGGGTAATAAACCCCTCTTGGAATCTTGCATCCTGTACCTAATCAACATTTGATCAATGTACGATGCCTGAGACAGGGCTAATTATTTGTTCTTACAATCTCGAATAATCTAGATCCCGAGAACATACTGTGCCTCATCCAAATATTTCATTTGGAACTAGGCAGCTAGCCACTTCTTAATGTCAGTTAGATACCCTACATCATTCCCAGTGAGTAGGATATCATCTATATATAGTACCAGGAAAGCTACTGAGCTATTGATGATCTTCTTGTAAACACAAGGCTCATCAAAGTTCTGGTCAAAGCCAAACGACTTGACAGCAATGTCAAATCTGATGTTTCAAGATCTAGATGCTTGTTTCAGCCCATAAATAGACCTATTAAGCTTGCAAACTCTTTGCTCTTGATCTGGAACGATGAACCCCTCTGATTGAGTCATATAGATGGTCTCCTCAAGATTACCATTAAGAAAGGCAGTTTTGACGTCCATTTTCCATATTTCATAATCCTAAAATGTGGCTATGGACAGGAGAATCCTAATAGACTTCAGCATGGCAACGGGATAGAAAGTTTCCTCATAGTCAACTCCCTCAACCTGGGTATAACCCTTTGCCACGAGTCTAGCCTTAAAGGTTATCACCTTTCCATATACACCTCTCTTTCGCTTAAAGATCCACTCACCCAATAGGTCTTACCCCATCAGGTGGGTCAACAAGCTCCCAAATGTTATTGAAGTACATAGACTCCATTTCCTGGTTCATGGCCTTATCCCATTCATCTTTGTCAACATCCTCCATTGTTTTCTTAAAAGACAACGGATCCTCGACCCCATCATTCGTAATGATGTTTTGGGCTTCAGTCAAACCCATGTAGCGATCCGATGGGTTCAAAACCCTCCCACTACGTCGAGGCAGTCTCAACTCTTGAGCTAGTTGACTAGACGTCCCGACCTCAACAACTATTGTTGATCTGTCGGCCTGTTCAACAACTCTTGTTGAACCCTCAATAGTCTCAGTCTCACTTGAGATCTCACGTAAAACGAGCTTACATCGTGGCTTATGATCCCTCATATGATCTTCTTCCAAGAAGATAGCATTAGTGGAAACAAACACTTTGTTCTCATTCGAATCATAGAAGTATCCTCCTCTCATTTCCTTGGGGTAGCCTACAAAGAGGCAAACCTTTGAACGCGGTTCCAATTTCTTTAAGTTAGTCACTAGCACTTGTGTCGGACAGCCCCAAATCCTGAAGTGGCATAAACTACCTTTACAGCCTCTCCATAACTAAAAAGGTATTTCAGAAACACTTTTCGAAGGAACGTTGTTCAAGATATAACATGCAGTCCCCACTGCATAACCCCAAAACGAGTCTGGAAGATGAGCATAACTCATCATAGACCGAACCATGTCCAATAAGGTCCTGTTTCTCCTTTCTGATACACCATTTTGCTGAGGTGTACCAGGGGCCGAGAGTTGGGACGCAATCCCATGTTCTATCATATAGTTCTGAAATTGGAGTTCCATATACCTGTCTCTTATACACATCTAGATGTGTATAAGAGACAGGTCCATATACTCTCCACCACGATCAGATCGTAGTGTTTTTATCTTCTTACCTAACAAGTTTTCAACTTCAGCCTTATACTCCTTGAACTTGTCAAGGGCTTCAGACTTACGTTGCATTAGGAAGAGATACCCAAACCTTGAATAATCATCTATAAAAGAGATGAAATATTCATACCCACCTCGAGCTCTAACATTCATCGGACCACAGAGATCTGAATATACAAGCTCCAAGGCATCCTTGGCTCTGTAACCTTTTCTAGTAAAAGGTCGTTTGGTCATCTTGCCTTCAGGGCATGATTCACATACCGGCAAGGAGTTTTCTTCTAAACTCTTTAAAAGTCCACTTTTCACCAACTTCTCAACCCTATTGAGGTTGATGTGACCTAATCTTAGATGCCAAAGATGGCCGTTTTCCATTGGAGAAACCTTTGGTCTTTTAGTTTTTGTTGTCATACTGAACATTTCAGTGTTAAATAAATCTTTTATGACTAATGGCCTTAGTACATATAAGTTATTTTCCATTGAACCATAACCAATCTCCATTCCATTCTTGAAAATAAACACTTTATTATCAGAAAAGAAGATGGTATAGCCTTGTTCAATGAGACAAGAAACCGAGATTAAGTTCCTCTTAATATAAGGAATTACAAAAACATTATCCAATAACAAATAAAGTTTCTTGTCAACAAATAACTTCAGCCTGGCTACAGCAACAGCTGAAACAACCTTACCAGTACCGACTCGAAGAGTCATCTCTCTCTGTGGCAACGTTTGCCAGGAACTGAATCCTTGGTAAGAGGAACGGATATGATTAGTAGCACCTGAATCGAGGATTCAGGCAGAATCATCATTCTCTACCAGACATGTCTCCAAGACCAATAAATCATATTTACTATTTTGTCTCTTCTTGTGGAGAATAGTGAAATGGAGGTCGTTTGCCATGAAATTCATTTCACACGATTCTTTCCACTGTAAATAATTGGTCATTTTTAAAAGCTTTAAACAGAAATACTAACGAGTTGCTGAAAAGAAAAACACATTGACCTATGTTAGGTTTTAGGCAAATACCCATTGTAAAAAAAAAAACATCCAATAAGGTTTTAGCAAAACTAACATGAACCCCGTGTGACATCTAGTTTCGCAATGACGCTTCAAAGATTTATGACAAAAGCCGCGAAGGGAGGTTAGTTATCCCTCCTCTAAATTGAGAAGTTCTCAACCAGTCATTAATACAAGAACAACTCTTGTTCCTATAACGACAAGTCATCATTGATTTGGCTAAGAGATCATTAACTTAATTAACAATCTCTCATAAGTGTAACCCACCATTTTAAGCCCTAGAGGTCCGTCCCAAAAGGCCAATCCAAAGGGAAAAATCCGATTGGGGCAAAACCTAAAGCGACCCTCTCCATTTCTAGAGCTCACCTTGATATTGAACAACTGCACAAAACCTATCTGAAGGGGGACGCTCTAAAGGCGACACGAGGGCGTACAGAATGATCTCGCAGTGTGAACCAATGACAGAGACCATAGGACGTGTTAACACACACCCTTTACCCACTTACTATAAACACTCTCTCCGTTCACCTTGATATTGACTCATGCAAACACCATTCGAAGGGGGATTCATCCTGGGCATCTCGAGGCCAAGCATGAATCTCACGGTGTGAACATACAGGGAGAAACGTTAGTGGTATCATAGACATAACTGATACGTCTCTTCCTTCCACTGAGTATTTTAGAACCTACGGTTTAGCCTACTTAGAAAAAAACACGACGAAGGATTTTAACTAAGTGACTTTTAGGTTTTCCCAAGAGTAACTTTTACCTTGGATAGTTGAACAACTTTTTTATCATCATCTATTAAACTCTTTAACGGAATCTTTGACAAAAACGTCACATGCTTATTGAAAATCTATCTAATTCACCTTTCCAGGTAGGTTCCCAGGTAGAGATGTTACGTTTCCGTCAACTTAAGAACCCCAGCCTAGCTAGAACACGCCTTAGACAAAAGGTCCCTTATAGATAGGTTTACAATAAATTTAATCTTTTATTCAACCAATTTAATCCTGTTAAACCGATTTTAAAAGATTAATCTAGGTTACTAAACTCTTTATAACCATATGAACTTAGGTTTATCTCAATCCAATTTTAAAACTCTTTTAAAAACTTGAGTTCACCCTAAGTCCGCATGCAACTCTGAATTATTGATTTTAGTTCTAATTTCCTTTATAACACTTATAAATGGAAAATACCACAATGCTAAGCTAACACATGCAAGGCATTCATAACGCTTATAAACAGCATAAGTGTCATGCTCAATGCATTATCCATTCATTACTACTTCTTTTATATAACACTTATACAAAACCGCAATGAAACAAGCAAAACATGCTTCCATTCACCCTTAGACTATAACATTTATAATAAAAGGATTATGCATGATAATGCTCAATGCATGCAAAATATAACTCTTATATTTCATGATACATGCGCATGGTTTCAAGTAATTTCTTCATGCTCGATTATAACATTTATAATACATAATGCATGAGTAATTGCACAACCTAAGGTGGGTTTTTAACTATATGACAAACACTCTGACATATAAGTACCATACATCACATGTATAAGCAATCAAAGTTGATGAACTGCGTGAATTTTCCCTAAAACACAAAAAGAAAGCTAACTATTACAAAGACAAGGAGTCTCCGGTTCTAACAGGCGAACCGGGTCTTGAACCGCTCGGAAAAGAATCGCTTCTCCAACCATCTATCGTGTACTAAGCACCCCGCGATCGTCTACACGATAAAACAAACACTTCGTTCTATCGCTTACAAGCGCTCTAAAGTTAAACGATCGTTAAGCCTTTACTATACGATCGTTCAGAAAAATCCAAACGATCATTTAGCTATTACTACATGATAGTGTACCTTTACTAAGCGATGAAGCCTGAAGTACATGATCGCTTAGCACACTCTGCACAACGCCCGCCTTCTGTGATCATTTAAGTGACTACGATGCCGTGAAACACCATCGCCTAAGAGATCGTCTATAAATCTCATTTACATCAATCCTCCATTAGATATATCTCATACATCATACCAATTATATCATATATAATAAAATACTCTTGTCATTTGAACATTTCAAATCAACACCAAGAACTGATCCTGAATTGAATCCATTGAGCCACAAGGGAGACTCATGGACCTGTAGCTCGAATCCAACGGTACGTGAATAACTGACTAAAATTTTGAGTCACGAGATCCATCCGTTGCCAAACACTCCACTAAAGATCGACAATTGAACTCTTCTTACCACAGATATATTATGTGTTCATCTTAACTAATCAGTAGTGTGACAACCCTTCACAGATCATTTGTAAGTCAGCTGGGCCAATAACATTATGCCCCTGTAGTTATATCTGTCTCCTTAAGTACCATTGATCTCTCTAATAAACATAACTCATAGTTCTACTATGACTGAGTCTTCTCTTCCAAGAGAGAAGCTTTGGCCATTATGTTCAAGCCCAGAATCAGCTCGTAAGGGAGCAATCTCTCTACTTATCCTGCTTCGGGAAATGAGTGAATTTCCATCTTGTGGATTGAGTTCCCAGCTCCCAGATCAGACAAGTCCAAAAAGGTAGGCATGTTGATTTGGCAATCTGGCCACTCTCAATCCATACTAATCAAAGGACCGCCTCAAAGGCAGGAGTTCCAAACACTCAGGATTAAGGTCGTGTCACCTATGGTCGTTTAGGTGAGATGCAAGTCTCTAGTATCAACGGCGTATTACAAGAGTCTAATCATACCATGGTCCAGGTTTTATACAAACTCGTTTGTACAAGACACCCTACTCCATTCCAACTGAATGGTCAGGATCAACCATCTGTAGTAGTTTACAACACTTGCAAACCTCTTAAAGTGGGTCGTTTCCGTAGTGTCACCAGAATCAGGTATTCATCTTAATCCTTATACTACAAACTCTATTTAGGTTATCACTTAAGGCATGATCCATTGTATTCACATATACATGCTTAAGTTCACATAGATAACCAAGGAGCTTTTTTTTATTGGATATGAGTAAATGCCATATTAAATAACACTTATTTTATTCATTGAACAATGTGTATCTTTACAAACAACGAGACTTCGGGAGAATTAGGATACCAATCCAACAATTCAGACCTCTGTGGTATGATGAATATGTGTAGCGGCTCGAGGTGGGTATGAATATTTCATCTCTTTCATAGATGATTATTCAAGGTTTGGGTATCTCTTCCTAATACAACGTAAGTCTGAAGCCCTTGACAAGTTCAAGGAGTATAAGGCTGAAGTTGAAAACTTGTTAGGTATGAAGATAAAAACACTACGATCTGATCGGTGTGGAGAGTATATAGACCTCCAATTCCAAAACTATATGATAGAACATGGGATTGTGTCCTAACTCTCTATTGTTGGGTTTTATGTCCTAAAAACTCGCAGTTTGTAAAATAATAAACATTTTCTATTATCAATATACTTGTTATTGATCTCATAAATTGTAAATCTAATAAACTAAGACCCATGACTATTATATGAGTACTTGAACTTTATGTGGAGACATAAGAGTGGATCAGGTACGAGTAAATAGTCAAAATGATCTATGGTACATGAATAAGGTTGGGTACCTTATTCTAGTAACATATTGGATGTGGCCTACTCTGTAGTTGTTACAAAGAGTTGTAAAGTGCTATATACGATGTGATTCTAATTCATACATATTATGACATGAGGAGTGGGGGCATCCTATGCAATGAGTTTGCATAAGATCAGGACCAAAAAATAAATCACTCTTACTTTATAACATTGTTTACGTTTAAGACTAACTATTTCACATAGATGACCTAGGTAACTCAATCTTAATCCTAAGCTAACTATGAACTCTTGTTTATTGGGGATTGCCCTTAGATTTTCATAGTTGAGGGTTGGCTCAACAATGCCGACTCAATAAGACTCTCATTTCAAGGGTAAGACCAGATAGATAGTAGGGGACATAGGGTGCAAGACGAAATTCACACCTACCCGATTTAGGGATAGGAGAAAAGCCGAAAGACTTCGGTTTAGTGATTGGATCACAAACCTGTTGTTCATTAGAGGATCAGTAGGGACTTGAGGAATAAGGCGTAATCTCAGGGGTAAAACAGATATTTGACCCAGCCGTTATTACGAACAACCTGTGAAGGGTTGACTTGCTGATTATGGTTGAATCATGTGGACATAATATATTTACAGTGAGGAGAGTGCAACTATGGGCATTAGTGGAGTAACCCATTAGTTAACGAATGGAGATTAATTTAGTCTAATGAGCTTAGCCAATTAATCTTAGATCGTTAGAGCTCATGATCGGTAGGTCCGCGAGGTCCCCCTACTAGCTTGTAATGGACTAGCTTTAGAATAACGTGATAAGTTAATTTGAATCATTCAAATTAGAATTAAGGGAATTAGTAATTATATGAGATACAATTACATGTTTAATTTTAGAATTAAAAAGAATATGAGAATTTATATATTTAAATATGATTTATGGATATGTGTTAAAATTAATTTAATATTTGATATTAAATTAATTAATAAATTAATTAAGTTTATTTAATAATTAATTTATGAAATTAATTAAATTTTCATTTTAAAATCAAAATAGATTTTATAAAATCAAATTTTGATTTCTAGTTAAAATTGGATAATTGGAAAACAAAACACACAAAATGGAAAAAAAAAAAAGTTTTTCCATTATCCATCACCTAAGTAGCTCACTCTAATGTCATTATCTTGGCCTTGTCTTCTCCAAGCATGAGCTGCAACTCATGCAAATCTTCTCTTTGCATGTTGATCTACAATATAATGAAGAGATTGGAGTGAAAATCGGGCACGCAATCTATAGAGATTTTGAGAGAAAAATTGGTTTGAAGAAAGAGTTCTTCAGCTGTTTTCTGCAGTGAGCTTTTCTCCTTCTACCCTTGATTCAAGCTTGTTGAGTCCCATAACTCAATCTAGAGCACCAAGAGAATAGTGAGGAAGATCTTGAGGTAGTCTACAACAAGACTTGGAGAAGATAGCAACTAGTGAAGGAGCTTTGAAAAATTCTACAAGAGGTATATTTTGAAACTCATTTTTTCTGCAAAAGCATACTTTATATTTTTCCAAAATAGTGAATTTGAGTACTTAGATGATCCTTGTGCTTCCGCTGCTGTTGATATAATCCTACACTTTCGGCCCTTAGTACACCTCAGCAGAATGGTGTATCAGAAAGGAGAAACAGAACCTTGTTGGACATGGTTCAGTCTATGATGAATTAGGCTCATCTTCCAGACTCGTTTTGGGGTTATGCAATGCAGACTGCATGTTATATCCTGAACAACAATCCCTCGAAAAGTGTTTCTGAAACACCTTTTGAGTTATGGAGAGGTCGTAAAGGTAGTTTACACCACTTCAGGATTTGGGGCTGTCTGGCACATGTGCTAGCGACTAACCCAAAGAAGTTGGAATCGTGTTCGAAGGTTTGCCTCTTTGTAGGTACCCTAAGGAAACAAGAGGTGGATACTTCTATGATCCAAGTGAGAACAAAGTGTTTGTTTCCACAAATGTTATCTTCTTGGAAAAAGGCCACATGAGGGATCATAAGCCACGGAGTAAGCTCGTTTTACCTGAGATCTCAAGTGGGATTGAGACTGCTGAGGGTTCAACAAGAGTTGTTGAACAGGCCGACGGATCAACAAGAGTTGTTGAGGTCAGGACGTCTAGTCAACCAGCTCAAGAGTTGAGACTGCCTCGAAGTAGTGGGAGGTTTATGAAACCACGAATCGCTACATGGGTTTTACTGAAGCCCAAAACGTCATTACGAATGATGAGGTCGAGGATCCGTTGTCTTTTAAGAAAGTAATGGAGGATGTTGACAAAGATGAATGGGTTAAAGCCATGAACCAGGAAATGAAGTCTATGTACTTCAATAACGTCTGGGAGCTTGTTGATCCACCTGATGGGGTAAGACCTATTGGGTGTAATTGGATCTATAAGCGAAAGAAGGGTGTAGATGGAAAGGTGCAAACCTTTAAGGTTAGACTCGTGGCAAAAGGTTATACCCAGGTTGAGGGAGTTGACTATGAGGAAACTTTCTATCCCGTTGTCATACTGAAGTCTACTAGGATTCTCCTGTCCATAGCCACATTTTAGGATTATGAAATATGGCAAATGGACGTCAATACTGCCTTTCTTAATGGTAATCTTGAGGAGACCATCTATATGACTCAATCAGAGGGGTTCATCGTTCCAGATCAAGAGCAAAGAGTTTGCAAGCGTAATAGGTCCATTTATGGGCTGAAACAAGCATCTAGATCTTGAAACATCAGATTTGACATTGCTGTCAAGTCGTTTGGCTTTGACCAGAACGTTGATGAGCCTTTTGTTTACAAGAAGATCATCAACAGCTCAATAGCTTTCCTGGTACTGTATATAGATGATATCCTACTCATTGGGAATGATGTAGGGTAGCTAACTGACATTAAGGAGTTGCTACCAGTTCTAAATGAAAGATTTGGGTTTGGGTGAGGCACGGTATGTTCTCGGGATCCAGATCATTCAGGATTGCAAGAACAAACAGTTAGCCCTATCTCAGGCATCGTACATTGATCAAATGTTGATCAGGTACAGGATGCAGGATTCCAAGAGTGGTTTGTTACCCTTCAGGCATGGAATCGTTCTGTTTAAGGATCAATGTCCTAAGACACCTCAAGAAATTGAGAAGATGAGACGGATTCCCTATGCTTCTGTTGTAGGAAGCTTGATGTATGCAATGTTGTGTACTCGACCCGACATTTGCTATGCAGTAGGGACTATCAATCGATATCAGTCCAATCCAGGATTTGATCACTAGATGGCAGTCAAACAATCCTCAAGTATCTTTGGACAACGAGGGACTACATGCTTGTGTATGGAGATATGGATCTGATCCTTACAGGATACACAGACTCTATCTTCAGACCGATAGAGATTCTCGCAAATCAACATCAGGGTCAGTGTTTACTCTGAATGGAGGGGTTGTAGTCTTGCAAAGCATAAAGCAAGGATGCATCGCGGACTCTACTATGGAAGCCAAATACGTAGCGGCATATCACTCTTTATTGTGATACCAGCGAGGTTGTAGCAAATTCAAAGGAGCCTCGGAGTCATCATCGGGGTAAGCACATAAAATGGAAATATCACCTTATCAGGGAGATTGTGCATCGCGGTGATGTGATAGTCACGAAGATCGCATCGGAGCACAACGTAGCTGATCCCTATACAAAGGCCTCCACGGCTAAAGTGTTTGAGGGTCACCTGGAGAGTCTGGGTCTGCGGGACATGTGGCATCTTGTCTAGGGCAAGTGGGAGATGATACTAGGGCATGCCCTAGTTTATTGTATATTGTACATTTTTTATATTATATTGTACATTAGTCTCCTGAGTCATTGGGACAAGTGGGATATTGTTGGGATTGGTGTCCTAATTCTCCCAGAGTCTCGTTGTTTGTAAAGATACACATTGTTTAATGAATAAAATAAATGTTATTTAATTCTAGCATTTACTCATATCCAATAAAAAAAAAAGCTCCTTGGTTATCTTATGTGAACTTAAGCATGTATATGTGATATACAAGTGGATCATTCCTTAAGTGATAACCTAAATAGGTCTGTAGTATAAGGATTAAGGTGGGATACTTGATCCTAGTGACACTACGGATACGGCCCCCTTTGTAGAGGTTTGCAAGTATTGTAAACTACTACAAATGGTTGATCCTACCCATTCATGTGGAGACGTGGAGCAGGGGTGTCTTATACAAAGAGTTTGTATAAGACTTGGACCACAAGATGATTAGACTCTGTATATAACGCCGTTGATACTAGAGACTTGCATCTCTCTAAACCACCATAGGTGACACGACCTCAATCCTGGTTTTTTTGGGAACTCCTGCCTTTGATGGCGGTCCTTTGATTAGTATGGATGAGAGTGGCCAGATTGCCAACTCAACATGCCTACCTTTTTATGGACTTGTCTGATCTGGGTGTTGGGAACTCGATCCACAAGATGGAATTCGCTCCTTTCTCAAAGTAGGGATAAGTAGAGAGATTGCTCCCTTAAGGGCTGATTCCGAGGTTTGAACATAGTGGCCTCAGCTTCTCTTTGGAAGAGAAAACTTAGTCATAGTAGGACTATGACTTATGTTCATTAGAAGAATCAGTGGTACTTGATAACGGGCAAAAATGCACGTTATTACAATTCTAAGTTATTAAACAATGAAGGTTTGCGTTGATAAAATATGTTAGATTGCGTCCAAAAAGCATTAAGTACATAATATTGCAGTCGCATGCGTTCATCGCATAGAAACGGTTAATTTTTGTACTTTTATGCAGAATATGCGTTGACACAAGGCGGAAAGCGCACACAAGAAATCAATGGTCGAGCTTAGCATTACCGCAACGCTTTGCAGTGATTTGTGCTTGCAAACATCTGCTCAGCATAAAGCCGACGCAACTTGGTGAGCGCATCTGGGTGAAAAGCATAATTAATCACGATGGGACAGAAGGCTGATGATGGTCAAATCCGAATTAAGTTGACAAGCCACTAAAGATAACAAGTATATTCAGCTTTTCGGTGAAAAATATTTGGCGCATCAGTCAGAGAATTAAAGTCATCCCATCTGTGCAATCATAAGAGAGAAGCCGCCCTTTAATAACTTGTAGAAATACAAGTTATTTATATTTTCTTATCTGGATATTGCAGCCGAAAGAGAATAAATATGCGCAGATTGTATGAAAACTAGCTTAGAAATACAATAATTCTGAATTATCGCAATTACACCCACTAACATTGTCGAGATGATAGAAGTGGATATTTTTACTCTGTTTTGCAGGAAACCAAGTCACCGCTTGCGATTAAGGCTCAAGGCAAACTGACCAACGCATCTCTGTCACATTGCGCCCGTCAATCAACAATGAAAAGACGATTAACACAATGACGGCACAATGCGACAGTCGATCCGGAGCTGACTTTCAACCGCATGCGGTAATAAAAATAACACTGCATGCGAACACTCGATCGAAAGATGCAGCTGAACAACGCAAATGCGGAGGATTATGCCACGTGTACGCCTAACGGTTGTGTAGATTTGATGGTCTGATTGCATAACAGAAGGAATAATATCCCTGCATCTTCGGAATTTCCATAACAACAAGTGAGGACCACAAGGCCAGAGTCAAAGATCTTCACCTATAAATACCCCATAGAATTCATAGAAAAATATGCTACTTGATACGGGACTACTTGCTACTATTATATTGAGAAAAAGGCTGAGCTGAGTGTTAAACTGAAGAAATCCGAAAAGAAGAAGAGACAAGGCCGAGAGGTGCATCTCAATATTAATCTGCCAGATCCCCACCGCGAATCTCTATACTAAGATCCCTTCTACCGGTTGAGCAAGCCTGAGAGGGAAGCTCATCCTTCCACATGATCCATCCATTCCGGCAAGCAAATCTCCATCCAAATCAGTGTCGAGACGTTGGCGCTTGTTTGTATTTGTTTCTATCTCTTTTCATCATTGTATTTCATCTTCTTTATCTCTTCATTCACACACCATGTATCAGACGCTAAATAGATATATTGAATTTCTCGATCGTTTTCATTACCAATTCTCTATCTATTTCTGTTCCTCCATTTATCGTTTTCTTTATAAAGTGTTCTTAATCCCCTGGTAGTCAATAAGAATTAAACGAGTACTTAATCTGTGTTAGAGAGAGATAATTGCGTTTAGCTAAGGCATGCTAGACGGCATCTTCACCTGTGAGAGCAGAAGTGAAGATGTCATTCTGATTTATTGAGAGAAGGTCAGAAGAATGCGTTAACTAGAACGAGTAGTACTTCCAGGAATGGAAGCAACCTTGCATTCATTACATTCGTCTCTATTTCACCACAGACATGTGGGAACGCGGCTGATCACTGAAAGGTGTACGCTAAGGGAAAAATGGAGCCGTACTTATAACTTTAACGCAACTAAGGACTTGCGATGTTTATATTAGTTATCTTTCTCTTTTTGCTTCGTACATTAGACTTGCCATCGCATCTCATGATCTGTGTATAATCTTCACAGCCAACCTTGCCCTCAGCATTTTGTATCATGCCGTCTGTATCTTATACCATCTTAGCTTAGGTTTACTGCATTTGATTTTATTATCGCATTTTTACTGCTTTCCTTTACTTATCGCAACTTTATATACTTGTACACAAATACTTTTATTAAATTGAAAAACCTGGTCACATGTATCATAAACATAACACGATAACCTCAAACAGTCCCTGTGTTCGACCTCGGATCATACCGAGAAACTTGCGATGGAATTATACTTGGTTCCAACGCAAAGAAACTTGTGACAACGCACAGCATACTACAAGAGCATCCATTAATAACGTATATCTAGAAGTAGTATTGCATGAATTGAGTCAAGTCAGTCAGACTCGTATCTCGTGTGTTCTCAGTGCATGCATAATAAGGAGTTAATTTTACCGTTACACCCTTCACCCTGAAGCTCTATAAATACCGAAGGCATCCTTCAGAAAAGGGGTTCACGAGTTAAGAATTCAGCAGTTCAGTTGTTCATAGGTTTAGCCTTGTTCATAGTTTTCTTTTATTTTCAAGGCGGAGCAAGAGAAGAGAAGAGATGTCGGAAGATCACTCAGGGCAACTCGAGAGAGAACCCGGAGGCGTAGAAAGTAGAGAGTGGGCCGACTCTCGTGAGAGCGAGATAGCTTTTGAACAAGAGTAGAAAAGACAATGTAAAAGCCTGGGAAGCAAGAGATTTCTACCAGGCTCTTTATTCTCTTCTTACATTGTTATTTTGTACTTCAATTTTATATTTATACAATGGAAGTTCTTATTCTACATCTATTCACTCTCTTAGCACGCATGAGTAGCTAAACTTATCAAATGGGTTGAGGAAAACTAAGCTAACATAACCTAGGATTTTCATCGCATCCGATCATCTTGTTTTATGTTGTGCCCAACACCCCTTTAGAGCTACTAGAGAGAGAGTCTAAAGAAAGAACCTAAGACTTGAGAGAGCTAGGTTAGAATCTAGACTCGAGAGAGCAAGATTAGATCTGCATAAACAAGAGATGGGGACTTAGAGATAAGCTCTGTTTGTCAACCTGTATCGCATGCACCCTGGAGATAGGTATGATATTATGTGGTCGCCTTGTTTGTGTGTGTGTCATTTTTTCATCGCATAAATAAGAATATAGGCTTATGTGTAGGTTCTATAAACTTATCGCATATATCGCATGCGTTCTAGCATTAGAAGTCGTGACATTCGCATCGAGAGATGGTTTATTATTGTATGTGTGTTGCATGGTCGCATAGAATGAACGCATCCTAGGAAGTGTTAGCCGAACCCTTTATCAACCTATTCGTCGCATACTCATCCGCATTTTCCGTTTTATCAACTCTTTTCGAAACTCCGCCGCATTTGTTTATTTTTATTACCGTAACAATCTCCAAACAACTACTTGATTTATTTGCTTACCGCAAAGTCTTCTGAAAATTTACCACCGTATATTGTTTTTCCCAAGTCCCTGAGTTCAACCCTAGACTTACCAGGAAACTCGGTGGGGTTTACACTTGGATTCCACTGAGAAAACTTGAGTGCTCAATGCATTTTCATCATCGCATTCATCCATAATTCCACATCATAAAATAATGCATCAGTACTTAAGGAGATAGATGTAACTACAGGGGCATAACGGTTATTGGCCCAGCTGTACTTATAAGCGATCTGTGAAAGGTTGTCGCACTGCTGATTGGTTAAGATGGACACATAATATATCTGTGGTAAGGAGATTTCAGTTGTTGATTTTTTAGTGGAGTCCCTGGAAGTTAACGGATGGTGGATCTTGTGACTAAAGAGTTTAGTTAGTTATTCACGTACTGTTGGAGCTTCGAGCTATAAGTCTATCAGGTCCCCTTAGTAGCTCAAGGGATTCAGTTGAGGATCAGTTCTTGGTGTTGATTTGAAATGTTCAAAATTGACAAGAGGTATTTTGATTATAATGATATAATCGGTATGATGTATAAGATACATCTAGTGGAGGATTGATGTAAATGAGATTCACATTAAGTATCATGGAATAGAAAAAGAACTATGGTTTATATGTTTCATGAGATGAAATATTAAAACTATAGGTTATAAATATAGTATAATAAGTTGGTTATCATTTATATTTATAATAATATTAATTATTGAAAAATTAATTCTTTTTCTTTAATAACCAATTGACTGGGTGGTTATTGTTTTCATGGTAACCGTGAGTTAAAAGGAAAATAGTTTTCCTAATTTTAGTAAGTTTTACAAACTGTTGAAAAGTTTTCATAAAAAGTTTTTTGAGATTTCTCTCTCAGAAAAAAGGATCTCACGGAGTTGTCAAGTAAATATAGATTTACTAAACGACAACTTGGGCTAGCTAAACGATCGTGTAGTGGCGAGTTAAACGATCGTACATATTTACCAAACGATCGCATAGCTTTTGCTAGATGATCGCTTGCCCAAAGTAAATGATCGTGTAGTGTCTGTAGGCGACAGACCAAGCTAAACGATGAGCTAAACGATTGCATAGCTTTTGCTAGACGATCACATAGCTTTAGCGAAACGATTGGGCATCGACCTATACGATAGGTCTCTACCATCTCCCACTTGCCCAGTCATGTACACGATCGGTGTTTTCTCCTTCGTCTGCTTCATACCAAGTCTAAACAGAGCCCACCCTCTGAATTCTCACACCGAGAATACCAAAGTAGCCTTTTGGTGGTGTCATACTCAACTCAACACCGTCAAGGTGCTGTGGAGGTCGTTCATGCTGTTGTTGAGTAGTTCGTGGCCGAGGAAATCGTTGAGGACGAGCGCGAAGTGTTCGTGTTGTGTTGCGGTCGTGTAGGTCGAGCGTTTGAGGTTGCTGTTGTTCGAGCAGTCATGCGCAAAGGAGCATAGAGACGCATCTTCAAATGTTCGTAGAGTTTTCTCTTTGTGCATTTGAGTTTTCATGTTGTACTATAGTAATTGTATAACCGCATGTTTCTGTATTTGACTGTAAATGTAATGTTCATTCATGATTTGTGATTTGGAATAATCTTATTTCCGCTGCTCATGGAAATCTCGAATTTGATTTCCTTCAGCCCTAACTTTATGATGGTGATAAGACTGTTTTGGCATCAACTTTATAATATGATGATTGAGGGCGTTTTGATAATTTTCATTAGTTAAGCGACTGTGGTTATGACAAAGTATATATGTGTGTGTGTGTGTGTGTGTGTGTGGACTAATGCATGCTAAGTATATAGAGTAATTATAAGCCTTCTTATTTAGGCTCTTACGACTGATTGTGTGTTCCTTCGGATTCACACTTACGACTGTTACGTGCACCCTCATGTTCATATTTATGATTGTTTTGTGTATCTCCGGGTATACATCTATTGTTGAGGTCAATACCCTAAATCTCGTAGGGTCCTGTAGTTTGTAGTTGTATTATACAAACATTTTATTTATTTAATGAAATATGAGATGTTTTATTTAACATTTAGTATTAAATCCACAAACCAATAAACTAACATCCAAAGTTATCATCTATAGCTTAAATATGTATATAAAGATATATGGGTGGATCATGTTTAAGTAATAACCTAAATGGTTTGTAGTAGATGGATAAGGCTAAGTACCTTATCTTAGTGATACTACGAATACAACCCGCTTTGTAGTTATTACAATTGTTGTAAGGTCCTACAAATGATCTGATCATGATCATTCATGTGGAGACATGTGAGCAGGGCAATTTTATACAAAAGAATTTGTATAAGACTGGACCACAAAATGACGAGTGTCATTATATGACGCCATTCATAATTGAGACTTACATTTCACCAAGATGACCATAGGTGAAATGACCTGAATCCTAAGTGAGTTGTAAACTCCTACCTACGAGGGCAGTCCTTTGATTTGTATGGGTGGGAGTGACCAGATCGCTGACTCAATAAGCCAACATTTTGGGTATTTGTCTGATTGGGGAGTTAAGAACATAGCTACACAAGACGAAATTTACTCCTTCTCGACGTTGGGGTAAGTAGGTAAATTGCTCCCTTAAGGGCTGATTTTAGGGCTTAAACAATGTGGCGTCATACCCTCTCTTGGCCCGAGAGAGGTTTGGTCATAGTTTGACTATGACTTATTGTTCATTAGAGAGATCATTGATACTTAAGGAGTTAGATGTAACTACAGGGGCAAAATGGTAACTATGGTCTTGTGTACTTACGAGCAATTTGTAAAAGGTCATCGCACTGTTGACTGGTTATATCCAATAGACACAGAAATATATCTGTAGTGCGAAAACTGCAGTTATCGATCTTAATGGAATGATGTCCAACAGTTAATGGATGTTGAGTAATTTAATCAAAGAAGTTTAATTAATTATTTAAGTACCATTGGAGCTTCAAGCTATAGGTTCATGAGGCCCCCTCTGTAACTTAACAGGTATTTAATGAGAATCAATTTTGGATTCATTTGAATTGTTCAAATTAATTTAAGGAATTAATTATATATGATATAATTATTTTAATTTAATTAATATGATATAATTACTATAATGTATTTTAACATTATAATATTAGAGTATTTAAGAGGAATAAATATTTTGAATATGTTCAAATATTAATATATTGATTTTTGATCATATAATTAAATTTAATAATAAATGGGATTAAATTTTCATTGATGAGAGAAGTAAAATTAAAGGTTATATTGTATGTGTTACAATAATAACCATAGGTTATACGTTTTATTGTCATTGAACATATATATATATATATATATATATTAAAATTAATTTATTTTAATTTTAATTTTAATTAAAGGGAGGGAAATAACTTCCTTCCCCTGATCTCTCTCAACTCACTATGTGTGTGAGTGTGGTGGTTATGAGATGTGATTCTTCTTCACCAATTTTTTGGAAGAAAATATAAAAATCTCTTTGCAAGGATTTTCTCCTAGGAACTCTTGTAATTCTCATCCCAGAGAATACAAAAGGCTCCAACTGGTGGTGACCATTAGGATTTCGAATTCGTGCAGTATGTGGCCTTTTTGGAGAAAGGGAAATACGTGAAGAAAAGGTTCTTCAAGGGTAAGTCTCTCTCTCTGATATCTTATGTAAAACCCGCAGCTTACTTTCCCCTTTTTCATTATGTTTATTGTTTAAGTTAAGCAAAATGTTGGGTTAAATATTTAAGTTAGATTGGATTTGTGCTTTTGAGGTAAAGGATGAGTTTGAAAAGGAAAATGTTAGTGTGGAAACTTAGCTCTCAGTTACTTTTTAATCTGGCTTTATAAAGAGAAATTTTGGCTAAGTGTTGACCGTGTTGAAGGGTGTTTGAGCATCGAGTGAGCACAGGGCAAGCATCGAGTAAATGCTATCGAGCATTGAGTATAAGTAATCGAGGAAGGGTCGAGCATCGAGTAAAGGTTGTCAAGTGTCGAGTATAAATGATCGAGGAAGGGGTCGAACGTCGAGGATAAGCGAGGAAGGGTCACGCGTCGAGTACAAGCGATCGAGTAAGAAGCATGTATTAAGTGAGCTCCCAACACCGAGTTTCCCAATCAAGTATCGAGTCCTTCCATCGAGAATTAAATAAAGAGTCACGAAATTTTCCATCGAGTAGGGACCTTTCTCCATCGAGTTTCCTAGTGAGGATCGAGTTGCTCGTGACGCTCTATTTTAAATGCTCAGTTTTAAACTTCTCTTTTAGTTACCGGACAGATGGATTAATCTCGGCCCTTAATCTCCACTAATGGGTGAGGTGGCTTAAGAAGATTTCATGCAAAGGGCTGAATAGTAGTATAAAAAGGAAGAGAACTTCAAGGGCTCATTTTGGACATTTTACTCAAGCAAACTAGATGAATTTGATATCATTGGAAAGCTTTGTTGAGTATAGTTTCTGAAATCGAGACTTTAGAAGGGAGTTCTCATTGGAAAGAGGGCCAGAAAAGGAAAGAAGAGTCGAAGGATCATTTTTGGGCGTTTCAGGACACTCGACGAAGAAACATAGATCTAGACTGAACCACTTGGATTTTTAAGTCAGAACTTTAAGGTATTATCATGAACACCATGTCAAGTAAGTTTGTAGAAGAAACCTTGGCAAGAAAAGGGTCTAGGGTTTGAGTTACATATTTTGGAAGTTAAACCTAGAACCTTTGCTTAAGCAGGGAGTTGCAGTTAGGGATTTTGGGAGAGATTTGAAGGCCCAGATTAGACCACAAGAAATTTCATGATAAAAATTTGAGGTAACATTGTTAACAAAATTCTAAACATGTTTGGAGAAGGAACCTTCTTAAAATGAGTTCTAGTTTTCAAGGTATTTACGTTAGAAGTTGAATCTGGAAATGTTGGACGAATAGGTAACCCCTTGCTAAGTATGAGCTTGGCTAAAAGAGTAGTCTCAAGAGGGAGGCCAAAGTAGCAACTAAACTCTTATTCTCTTATGTGTAGGAGTTACGTCCATTAGGGAGGCCTACAAAGCTTAAGAAGAACCAAGCCAAAGATCCATGAGTGACTAAATATTTTCAAATATGTTCACAAAAGGGACATGCGTTCCAAATGAATTTCATGCTAACGTTCATGGTTTTCCTAGAAAATAAAGTTTATACTTATGTTTTAAATAAGTTTTACTAATCCTAGCGTATGTTAAGAATGTATGAAAAAGTATTGCAACTACATGTTTATGATTATGAAGTATGCATGTTGTATGGTAATAATGTTCTTAAGGCGACAGCTAAGTAAGTGCTAAGCCTAAAGTTTATGATGCTCAAATTTTCTATGAATGTTACGTTTCTAATATACCAGGTACCGAAGGTATGGAAGGTATCCGAGGAAGTACCTAAGGTATTGACGGTACTTAGTATACTTCACGTGCACGTAGGTAGTTCTTCATGAGAGATCGAAGTATGGGTCTCCTGGCTACAGTATTTATAATGGGACTGAAGTATGGGTCTCACAGCCATGAGTGAACGTTGAAAGCTTGAGCTATGAATGTTTGTTCTCAACTAAGGTTTGATAGTATGATTGACAACTAAGGTTTGATAGTATGATTGATTCTAACGCTAGGATTAATGTATGATACTATTCAAGTTGTTTGAGATTATCTTCCAACATGTTTGTTTATTTACATTAATGCATATGAAAGGCATGAGAAGATATGTATTTCTATCAGTCACTCACTAAGCAACCAGCTCACAACTTTCAAATGTTTTCTTTTTTCCCAAGTAGCGGTTAGTTCCCTCGCGGTTGAATCCACTGCAACTTGCCACCCAAAGTTTGATGACCTTAGGAAGAAGTTTAGGTTAAGCTTGTTTTGATGTACACATATTTGGAAAGGAGTCAGGGACTTGTGAAACTTATTTTCTTTTGGGACACATGTTTATTCTTATCATCTTATTTCGTTGGACATATGTTTGTTTTTAGAAATGTAATTAAGTCTTGCACTGTTCAACTTCATGGTTGTATTTTGCCAAGTCGTTTTGCATATTGAGGTTTTAAGCAAGTTCACTTAAGTTAGGCAGTAAGTGCTGGCAAGTAGGTCAGTAACTGCTACCATCATATCCTCTTTCGGTTTTAGAGGATAAACCGGGAGGGGGTGTGATATCTTAAGTCTCCCTCTCTAACATATTTTCTATACATTTTCTCTTTACTAAATGCATGCTATAAATTTTAGTTTGATTGCATAATCGTTTCTGTAAAATTCTTTGTTCTGTGAAAATAGTTTTTGGGATCGATCCCTGCTTTCGCACTGGACCTTCATCGATTCTTTTACCTATGATTGATGTGTGCTCCTTGGGACACACCTATGACAAATATGTGTACTTTTGGGTATACGCCTATGACTGAAGTGTGCTCCCTCGGGACACACCTATGACAAATATGTGTACCTTTGGGTATACACCTATGACTGACGTGTGCTCCCTCAGAACTCACCTACAACTAATATGTGTACCTTTTGGATACACACCTATGACTGATATGTTTTCCTTCGGGATCACGTTTACAACTGATTTGTGATCTCTTTGGGTTTACCACAACTAATATTCTATAGGATGTACATTGCCACCTATATAGAAAGATTAACATGTTACCTAGACGGCCCAGTAGTGGATCACTTATTGAGTATTTTTGTACTCATCTTCTCTTATTTTATGTTTTTCAAGTAAGGATAAGAATAAACCGGCGAATGACAGAAAGGACTCGTGACCGTGCCATATGGGACAAGAAAATCACTTATGCTTAGTTTATATTTTCAAGTTATTTAAAAGTTTTAATTGGGAACTCGATGTTAGACAAAAAAAAATTAATGTTTTATTTGCTATTTTTCGTAAATGTTTTTAGGGTACCCCGAACAAAAGTTTTGTTCATTTGTTTAGTTATTGATTTGATAAAATGATTTGAAGTGTCATTTCTATTTTAAAGAATTTTACTTCAAAGGTCAAAAGTTTTGAATTTACATATGTCATTATGAAGTAACAATCCATGTTAGAGATCTCGAAAAGTCGGATCGCTACATGACTACCTGCAGCGGAAGGATCATGTCCCAATTTTATTTTACAGAACATTCATCATAATCAGAGGGTGGAAACTAGAATTCACAAATCTAATTAAGCATGCAATTCTCATAAATTTAGAGTGAAAGAAGGGATTATGAGTACTTACTTTTGAAGACCAAAATTCTTCACATTCCCCTCCAAGTTACAAACAAATAAAACTCTTTCGAACTCACGTACACAGCAACAAAAAACCCAAAATCCAGACACTACCACAAGGAGTCCTCATTATTCTTGAGGTAAAAATTCAACTAAGAGTTATGTGGCCTTCAGTATGTTAATTTTGGAAAGGGAGTGTTTTTTTTTTTTAGAGCAAAAAACACATAGAGTTAATCATATGTTCTCTTCTGAGAAACTACAGAAGAAGAAGATTCTTTATCCTCTGCCTCAACCCCTGTCTCTTATACACATCTAGATGTGTATAAGAGACAGGAGTTAATCATATGTTCTCTTCTGAGAAACTACAGAAGAAGAAGATTCTTTATCCTCTGCCTCAACCCATGTTAAACGAAAGAGGGGGGCAGTTATTAAATAACTCCCTCCTAATAACTAATTTAATAGAAAAATGATTTTTAATTTATTATATATATCTACATATAATAACTAATTTAATATATATATCATATGTTAAACCATATATTATATTTAATATAACACATAACCTATAGTTTGTACTATATCACATATAACATAACCTGTAGTTTATTATTCTCTCATTTAATCTATAGTATTTAGATATGAATCAAGTTCATATTAATTCTAACCAATAGTATATATAATCTCATTTATATAATTAATATTTGAATCATATTTAAATATTTATTTTTCTCAAATAAAATTTTATATTATAATGCATCATATTTTTTATATTAATTATATCTCGTATAATTAGTTTTATAGTATAATGTATTACATACATTTATATTAATTATATCGTATATAATTAATTCATTCAATTAATTTAAACAATTCAAATTAATCCAAAATTAATTCGATTATAAATCCCAATTGAACTAACTAGAGAACCTTATTGACCTATAGATTGAAGCTCCAATGGTACTTGATTAATTAATCAAACTCTTTACTTAAATTAATCAACTTCCATTAATTATCAGTCATTCCACTAAAGACTGACAGCTGCACTTTTCGCACTACAGATATATTTCTATGTCCATTAGATATAACCAATCAACAGTGCGTTGACCCTTCACAAATTGCTCGTAAGTACCGTTGGGCCAAAATTATTGTTTTGCCCATGTAGTTTACATCTAACTTCTTAAATATCACTGATTCATCTAATGAACAATTAGTTATAGGCCAACTATAACTGAACCCCTCTCGGGTCAGGAGAGGGTGTGGCGCCACATTGTTCAAGCCTCGAAATCAGTCATTTAAGGGAGAAATTTATCTATTTGCCCTAACAATAGGGAATGAGTGAATTCTTTCTTATGTAGCTTCGTTCCCAGCTCCTCAATCAGACGAATTCCCAAAATTGTAGGCATATTAAGTCGGCAAAACTGAAAAATATCACCCATGTAGATCAATGGACTACTTTCATAGGTCGGAATTCACAACTCACTCAGGATTCAATCAAGTCACCTATGGTCTTCTTGGTGAAATGTAAGTCTCTTCTATTATATAGAGACTATTAGTTTCGTGGTTCAGTCTTATACAAACTCTTTATAGAATACCTCCGCTCACATGTCTTCACATTAATGATTGGGATCAGATCATTTGTACCACCTTACAAAAATTGTAACAACTACAAAGCAGGTCGTATTCGTAGTGTCACCAAGGTAAGGTACCCAACCTTATACATCTACTACAGACCGTTTAAGTTATCACTTAATCATGATCTACTTGTATGTCTTCACATACATGTTTAAGTTACAGAAGATAACCTTGAATCTTAGTTTATTGGTTTTTAGGTTAATGCAACTAAATGTCAAATAAAATACCTCTAATTTTATTAGATAAATAAATTGTTTGTATAAATGCAATTACAAACTACAAGACCACGAGATTTAAGACATCAACCAACAGTTTTCTCAACATATTGGAAGTAGCGAGATATGCTCATTATGCCACTGACAATCTAAATTTGAATTAGGTGTCTTGTTTGTGGGTGAAAACAGGTGTTGCACAATTGCTTTATAAACCTTTCAAAAGTGCGACTGTGACTGTTGGTATTAGAGTTAGGTTGATTCGTGAAGTTGTAAATTTGTGATCATATCAATGGGAAAATAGTTGGCAAGTCCCACGTAGACCAGTTAGTTGAGATAGAGGAGGAAATGCTTTATCTGAGAGATCCTTAATAATATTCAGTTCCTAGAGAATTAGCAGCAAAAAAATTCTAAGGCTAATAGAATCAATGTGATAGTTGGCTGCGTAGACAGAATGCTCGTCAAGGAATTGTCAACATGGGTTGAGACAGAGCCTCTCAAAAGCCTACGTCACAATACAACGACGGTTTGATCTTAATAACGACATACCCCACAATCAGAGATGAAATCAAGCCTCTTAAGCTTGCCAAATCCAGTTCTCCCAAGTATGAGGGAGGAAACAAAGCCAAAGGGTTAGATCATAAATCTTTCCAACAATGAGGTGGATACATGGGGTGTAAATCATGACGTGTAAATAATGTATGAGTTTCTTAGCATGACACATAAATCATATATGAGGTTATTTGCAAAGCATGTGGCGTAATTCATGTATTGGACTACTTGTAAAGCATGCTGCATAATGCCTGCGTTGGGTTATTTTGTAGAGCATGCTACATAATTCATGTATTGGGTTACATTACATGACATGGTATGTTAGTGTATATGTTTAGCATGTTAATTATATTTATTGTTCAATTCCTATGAGAACTATGTAAGTGCTAATTACAATAATTATACAATGTCTATTGTATGTTATTTTGTGACTCTTTAAATGTGAGCTACTTAGCCGTATGTGTTGTGTACTAACTCCACCCGATTTTACAGGTGATGATGAGTCGTTTGATCTTGGTGATGTTGAAAATGAGACTTGAGAAAGATTAACCACTAGACGTGTCATGATTGTTTTACTTAGAACTTTTAGAAGTTGGCACATTATTTTAAGTTTAGGATTTTTGTGGTTGCCCTTGAATTAGGGAATTTGTAATAGACTTTATGTTTGAAATAAGCATTAGTTCGAGTTGATTGGTTATGGAACAATTTTATTGAATTTGATTAGAAAGTGTTTGAACACTGTTTTTTATCGACTTGAAATTGAATTGATTCTCAAGTGCTTTGAAATTGGTAGCATTTATGGTTGTCGTCACGCAGCCAAAACTTTCAAAAGCATCTTAGTTATTAGAGTTAGTTAAACGTAATTTTGGTAATGTCCCTTTAGAGTTGAATTTCGGAGGGGTTTTTTTTTATCCGCGAGTGTACGGGCCAATTTACGCATACTTCAACTAATCTCACGGGACAACCAGCCTAATCCTACAACATTTGGAGGTCAAGAAAACTCGTAGAAAATTTTTTTCATAAGTAGGTGGACACCATTGATTGAATTTTAGAAGAGTTACAAATGAAATCATAGATTTGAAGAGATCGAAGGCTTCAAACAAATGATGGCTTTGTGAGTGGATGGAATGGACTAGACCAGCTCATTTTATCATTTTTTTCCCCCTTCATTTAGTATAATAATATCTATTCTACACTGCATCTATTCAAATATACTCCCATTTACTCCGTACTATAGCATCATATACTTGTTTACGATTATACCTTATAATTTTTGTGATATTTTGGTTGAATTAAATGAATTAATTAGCAATAGCATTATAATAACAAATAATTTGAATTCGTTTGTTAAGATCGATTACCTCCATATTATTAGATAAATTTTTATATATCTTCCACAGTGTTAGCATTTTGTATAGGTGGATTAAAAAAATCTTAAGTAATTTCATCCTATAATTTGAAGATTTCACTAAAAACAAAATTTACCTATATTTACAAATTCCACTTGGTTCAACTATTTTTCAACTTGTCCTATTAAAAAAGAGTTATTTCTCTAGTTGATCTCTATTAATGATGTAGCATATTCAAGATTACGACAAAAATAATCTAAAAATTATTTTCTCAAATTAGCCACTTTTTTAAAAAAATATATTTCTTTTTTATGATTCATATTTACTTATTCACACTTTCATGTCAAACATGTTGAACGTACCAACTAAATTTTAGGTCACACCTAGTTTATTAGAACTCAAGGACACACCACCCTGTAGAACAAATCTTGTTTAGGTAAGTTCGGAGGTCATACCACAACAATAATTTTATTTATAGGTATTTATAGGTGAGGAAGTCAAATTCTCCCCTCGACATAGTAAATGCTATATCATAAAGTAAGCTCCCCTAAACAACTAGGATCATCTCCAAAGAAAGGTGGGAGTGGGAGCGGAAATTGGGTTTTTCAAATAAATGTGCATATCTCATTAAGTATTAGGAAATAGAACAAGTAAACATAAAAATGTCAAAGGAAAAAAGATCCTGTCATGGCTAAGCTTCGTAACCATTCTCATAAGAAAACACTGTGTTACTTGGAGGGAATCCCTCCGCCTAAACTTTTAGCACATTTATATGAAATTTAACCACACAGATTGCATCAAATGGATTGGGATACTAAATGAACGATACATACAAAGAAACCACCAACCTACAAACTCTAACCCTCACTTTACTCGTCCATCTCCACGGTTGCACCCTTGAGATGCAAGTGTTTTTCCCTCTTCTGAAACTCAGTCAAACCCTTTCCACTTCCAGTCACACCAACCTTCCCATTCGGATCATCCGGAGACTTGAAAATGCTCTCCCGCTTCCGCCCAGAGAAGAAACCAATCTGCAAATTTGCATGTATAAATCATCATTGTCAGACTATAAAGACTCCTAGTTAGGGAAAATATTAGGATTATTAGTAAGATTAGTACTAGTTGGGAAAATATTAGGATTATTAGTAAGATTAGTACTGGTTGGGAAAATATTAGGATTATTAGTAAGATTAGTACTAGTTGGGAAAATATTAGAATTATTAGTAAGATACAACTAGTTCTAGTAATTAGACATTAAATATGTTAGGTATTTTAGGTTATAAATAGTAGGTGAGAGTGATGTTCGAGATGTGGAGAATTTTGGTGAGCATTTGGTCTGGGAAAAGAATACGCAGCCCTGAGAAGTGTCATTATTTCTATTGTTTGTAATCGTTTTCTTATTAACAGTACAGTTAGTTGATTTTCCTTGAAAGTAAATATATAACACAAGGGTGTTCACCTTGTGTTCTGCTTGCAAGGAAGAGGAATCCTAACACAGACCCGACACAAATGTGCGAAAGAGGAAAGATGCAATAAAATAAAACACATCAAAATGCTTAGATTTAACAGCACTTACCTTCTTAGATTTGCCTTTTGCTGATTGAAACTGCTGCCAAGCATTCTGCCGTTTATTTTGGGTAACTTCAAGTTGTTCTATCCGCATCTTCGACTTGAAAGCATGTATTTTCTTGCGTTTGGTGGCTTTCTATACAAAACAAATTACTACATCACGGCAAGTTTTGGGAAGAGGGGTTGTACTCGATTATAAAATATATATGAATTTCAAGCATCACAGGTACAAAACAAATGCACTATTAAATTTGTCTTAAAATAGCAAGCTAATTACTAGATTCATAAATTAGTTGCCATGAAATATTAAGATTATCAACTACTTACTACGTCCTCAGGATCATCAGGTTCAATTCGAAGCTTTGATGGTAAATTTCGTGATTGGAAGTCAACAGAAGCAGCTTGAGCAATCTTGCGTTTGATAGCCTGCTTTGTAGCTTCAGCCACTCTTTCTGCTTCAAGCAAAGCATTAACTTCCAGTTGGATTGCTCTTACGTTTGCAGGGTCCACCTAAAATTAGTAGATACCATAAATGTTGACAATTGATGTACTACTGACTCACAAGTTAGGTAAAAGGTTAATAATTCCATTTAACAGGTATGCGTATATATGTATGTAGGTATATACACGTGTGTGTAGATATATATAGAACTCCTAAACTTCAGAAATATATATATTATGAAATGAACTCCTAAACTTGATTGCGCTCTCCCTCAGGCTAACTCTTCTGGTATTTTGCAGTTGTTTCTCCCCGGTATCAGTCAATAATGTACACATTTTTCTTTTCAAAAAGAGACAATACCTTATTAGTTATTGGCCTACTAATAATTAGGGAACTATAAATAGGAAAGGGTTTAGAGAAAATGAGTTCAAGATACCTTCAAGTTTTCTAGGCAGACTAGAGTAAACCAAAATGCAAGAATTTTATCAATGTTCAATCAAGTCTTGCAAAGAGGAAACCGCTGTATTCTATTTATACCAGCTAATCCAACAAACAAAGGAACTAAAACCAACGAAGATGGCTTTCCAAGAATTCTTACATATGCTTTTAGTCCTAACTCCTACGGATTAAACCCATCCAAAGGGAAATGTCCCATAGTCGTCATGAACCCATTCCTCACATTTCTAGTTAATTTAGAGAGAATCGACCCAGAACTTTTTGAAGAAATACTACAATTTCTTTTTATGATAAAAGAGTGCTTTAAAAATAATCAAAAGTCATGCAAACAGCAGGTGTAGAAACCTTACCTCTTCTTTGTTTCCCCAACCATCATAACTAACATAGAAACCATTTACAGTGTGAGCTTCAATTGTAGCATCGTACCTGAATATTCAAACAATTGAACACAATCAAGCGAAAGGTTTTGTTTCTGTTAATAAAATAGTTGAAGGAAAAGTAGTTAAACAAAAAGGGAAAAGAACAAAAAGCTTCAAAAGAGGTGGCAGAAAACATTGGAGCTGAGAGAAGTAAAAAAGGCGTACATCAACAAAATTGGTATATGCTTGAAGACCTAGAAACTAAAATCAGCTTCAGCGGACTAAGACTTATTCCCATAGACTTATCATGCATTTTGACAAGAGACCAAGTGAAGATGTTACTTCGAAGGCTCAAAACAAGATAGCTGAACAGAAAATCTTTTCAATAAAAAATGATAACATTAAGAAACATGAAAGAAGAAGGGGGGCCATACGAAAAATAGCCTGAGAAGGGAACCTCAAGAACTATGTAGAAAAGGGCTCTAATCTAAAAAGTAAGACTTAGCAAAAAGTAACGAAACTCTTTAGCAATAGAAGGTCAAAGAGACGCATTAAACCTGACTTAGGGACCAACCCTCCTCACTGAACAGACACAATGAACTGAAAACTGAAGGGGGGAGATGAAGACGAGTTTAGGTTCGTAATTTTCACAAAGGGAATGGCTTTATAGTCGTGGTGGTATTAAATTGGTTTAAACAAACTATTAATTTAACATGTTTTTTCATCCCCTTTCTTTCTATGAGACAGCCTAGCTGCTGTTATCTAAGAGGCACAGATACGAATACGAGACACGGATACGATACAACACGGACACAACAACACGCCATATTTTAAAAATCTAGGACATGACACGGCAAGGACACGTGTATTGATAAAATATACACTTTTATATCAAATGAAAATCCAAAATAAATGAGTTGATGTATTTATACGCTTAAAAGACTTAGCTTGATGTATTTCACGCTCAACTAGTGTTCTAGAACACATGTGTTGCATTAATAAGTGTTTGATACATGTCCAAAGTGTTAGACACAAACACGCTAGCCAAACTAAAGTGTTTGTGCTTTTTAGGCTGTTATAGTAGAACAATAACCTGATCTTCATTAACATCCATTTTGCAAAACTAACTTCATGGAAATGTCGCAGCTTCTTAAATTGGATAGGGTCAAAATCATTTTTTTTAAAGCACTTATAATTTTGGCACTTGAGTCCTAAGTAAACTTTAAGCACACATCTCTTTCAAACACCATTTATCTTCAACAATGTCTCTTTTCTAACTAAAAAGAGAATAAGTTGGAGAATAAACTTTCTTTTTTAGAACCTAAGGGCACAGTTGTACAACCCACAGAACAGTACTGTTTAAGTAAGATGGTAAATTTTCTCCTTTTTTTTTTTTTTACTCACCACTCCCCATCCTCACTCCAAACGGCTTGAACTTTTGATCCAATAGGAAATTTCTCGTGATAATCAGACATGCTTCCAGCTTCCTGCATACCAAGAACATAGAATATTAGATCACTAAACATCTCAACACATGCTTCCATGTAAACATTATGTACATGAATGTATGAAGTCTCTTGAGTGATAGTGCTTCCATGCCCAACCATTCTAATTGCTTTTTTTTTTTTGTAGTATGTCTTAAAATTTAAAAAGAGAGGTACAGAGAGGTAAAGGAGAATTAGGAAACCCCCAGTGACAAAATAAAAATAGATAAATAAATAACAAAAGGCTATCCAAATGGCTGGGAACAAAAACAAAGGGAAGTTATGAAAAGCTTTGAAAGACTGACTCTAGTAAAAGCAACTAAACGTATAATATTTGACATAACTAATACCACCGTTGGCTTTCTGTACCAGAGAGAGACACACAGAGAGGGAGATATACACACACACAGATATATATATATATATATACACACACACATATATATATATACACACATATACATATATATATAGACATCAAACTTTTCATTAATGTAATGAAAAGAAGCTAGAGCTCAAATTACAAAGACACTTGAAGAGATGAAGACGATCATACAAAGGATCAACGGGTACACCGGGCCATCTCAACTAGGTTGACACCGCCTTAGCGCCCTCATCGTATCCCCAAACCCGATCACACCACTTTAACTGGAGTGCTTTTTATCTTATTTCTTAAGATTGTTCTCATATGTACTAACTCAAGTCTTATTCGTTGTATTGTTTTGCTCAACATACTTGTATTCTAGTTTTTTAGAAATTGATGCATCATCATGTCCTGTCGTATCTATGTCCCTTATCCATATTTGTGTTTGTGCTTTCTAAGACCACAATTTAAAAAGATGGATCTTTCTTAGCATGGGAGTGATAAGATTCAGAATGGTAATTTCTTAATGAAAACACATTCTAGAGTTCTTAAATTCTTTTTGAAACAAGAAACAAGAATTTTCACTGAAGCTCCCAAGAAGGAATACAAAGAAAATAAATAAAAATCTAAATAATACTAAATCGTAAAACCTCTTCAGCAAGGAACCATTTTCCTCAGAACTCAAAGACATAATTGTACAACCTGTAGACAAATTTGTTCAAGTAAGGTCGTTTTGATAAGGAACCAAAATTAAAAATCTAACCAAAACATTAAAATAAAGGTCATGATTGCTAAGCCCTGAGCAAAAGAGACCGAAGGAGAGAGGAGCCACAGAAAACTGAAAAACATTGGACTTAGAAGATCAAAAGAAAACTCAAAACCAACCAGTCTGTACTGACCAAAAGCATAATCAAATTCCGAAAAAGAGAGCCAACTAAAAAATGCACCACCGCATCGAACTCCAAGCCACACACACCAAAAAAAAAAAAAACCCTCGTAATCTTCCCAAAAAAAGGCTTCTTTATACCAACCGACAACCTTCAAATTACAAAATGAATGACAAATTGAAAGAAAAAAGATTTTCAAAGCAGCAACCCAAAAAGCCTCTAGAATACCAGGAGGTGCTTCTCATTGCAGGACAAACATAACGGACAAGTAAAAACAACTGTCCATCCAAATTTTGTCTCACACAGGAGTAAAAAGGTTCTCCAATTGACAAGGGCGTGTATCAAAGACTTCTAGAAAATTATTTTGGGATAAGATCTGATTACATTGATTGAATGAAATATCCAAAAATATCAAAGGTACAAAAGATCCATTTCATAGGGTATACAAAAGATGTTTCCAGTCTGCAATAAGAAAGGAAAACTAATGGCTTTTAATAGCCTTTGCACCAGAAAAAAGGCAGTATGTATGATAGTATCCATAATGTCCTTTGTCGATCTGGATTTTTCCCGGAAGATTCTTTCATTTCTTTCATCCCAAATCTTCCACAAAACAGAACAGATAAGGCATAACCATATTGATCTTTAGAGGCTTTGAAGGGTGGGTGACTAATCAGCAAATGCAGCCAACTCTGTGTATCAAAAGGGAGTACAATCAACCATTTAAAGGCATCAAATATCTCATACCAAAGCCCTCTAGAGAAAGTGCAATCAAAGAAAACATGCTAGACAGATTCATTGTTGTTTTGGCAAAGGCAACATCAAGACGGAGAAAGGTTGATCCAGGGGCAGCACTTCGGTAATCTATCCATGGTATTAAGGCAAGAGTTATTGATTTCCCATAGGAGGAATTTCACTCTTTTTGGTCAAGGGCGTCTCCTCCAAAGATTCTTGAAAAAATCATCTGTGAGAGAGAGCTTGCTAGTGGTGAGGAGAGTGTATAAAGATTTAGTGGAAAATCCTCGACTCAAGCCTCCAAATCCATGAATCATCTGTCAGTAAGGGTCAAGTTTAAGAAGATGGGTGAAGGTTGTGTCTTCTAAAATTTAAAGCCCAAATGCAGTGTTCATTATTCCAAATCTCCGCTACCGATGCATTTTTTGTGCCAGACAACTGATATAGCTTAGGGAAAATTTGTTTTAGTGGGTGTTCTCCAAACTATAAATCATGCAAGAATGCCGTAGATGAACCATTACCTATGTTACAGCAAACATTCCCATAGATAAGATCCTTTTACTTCAGAATAAATTTCCAGGGGCACCTAGAAGAGAGGGTTTTGTAATCTGTTGCCTTTAGATCATAATGTTGAGAACCATACTTTGCCTTGATCAAGATTCGCCAGAGCCGTTTTTTCAAGGTGAAAACGCCAAATCCATTTGGCAAGGAGGGCTTTGTTGTGTTGGTTGATATCAATGATTCCCAACATGCCATTTTCAAGAGGTTTCTTTATGCAATCCATCTCATCAAATGGGATAGTTTGCTATCTTTGTGACCAAACCAAATTCCTAAAAATGCGTTCAATGTCATCATTGCTTTTTGTTGGAGCATGAAAGAGGGTTAAATAGTAAATAGGCTGGTCGGATAGGGTGGCATTTATCAAAGTTAATCGACCACCTTTGGAGAGAGTTGTGCTGCCAAGAGTGAAGCCTTTTGTCAATCTTGTCCATGATTGGTTGCCAGAAGGATGGAGTGTTAGGCCTGCCATATAAGGGAAGACCCAAGTATGTGGTTGGCCAATGACCCACCTTGTATTCATATTTTGCAGCAACAGATTCAACCCAGACCTTGTCACAATTTACTCCCAAAAATTCAGACTTTTGTCTATTAACATTTAGCCTAGATGCATCGTCAAAAAGGCCAATTCGATTGAGATTATCAATCTTCCTCTCATTGTCCATAGAGAAAAGGATAGTGTCATCCGCGAAGAGAAGATGATTGATGTTTATGGTAGATCTTGGTATCAAATATCCGCAAATGAAACCTTTTTCAGCCGCCAAATAAAGGATCCTACTAAGACAATCCATAATAAGGATGAAGAGGAAGGGTGAAAGAGGGTCACCTTGCCTTAGTCCTCTAGTGGCTTTAATTTTCCCTCTAGATTTTCCATTAATAATGATTGAGGAATTGGTGGAGGATATACAACCTCTAATCCATTGTCTCCATTTAGTACCAAAACCCTTCAATTTCAGTATTTCATCAAGAAAATCTCAATCAACCTTGTCAAATGCCTTCTCAATGTCAAGTTTAATGGCCACCCCTTTAGTATTTAGTATTTCTAGAGTGTCAATCTTCAATAGTTTCATTGGCGATCAATGATCATGTAAGATCTGTCTACCTTCAACAAAGGCTGATTGGTAAGGCGTGATGGTAGTAGAGAGGACTTTTTTAGGCGGTTAGACAAAACACAAGCAATAATCTTGTAGAGGCAAGTAGTAAGGCTAATAGGACGAAAATCTCCCACTTTCTTGGCATCAATTTTCTTGGGAATAGGGCAAATATATGTCTCATTAACATTTGCATTGATGATTCCATTCTCAAAAAAATCTTGGAACACTATAATTAAGTCAGGTTTTAAGATGTTCCAAGATTTTTTTAAAGAATGCAGTGATGAAACCATCAAGCCCCCGCGATTTAATGGCTCCTGCCTTAATTGCCATCCAAGAAGGAGATTCTAAAGAATGGCTAAGCTCATTATCAATGGTATCCCAAGCCAAAGGATGTGGCAGAAATTTGTTCCTGATTTTCGGGTGAAGAATTTTGTGTTAGAAATAAATTCAACCTCAATTTCACCATCCTGAAGCACACTAGCATTCTGTTCATTGAGTATTTCAGTAATACGGCTCTTTCTCTTCTTAGCAGCCACATACCTGTGATAAAAGGTTGTGTTTTCATCCCCATTAATCAGCCAAATTGGACTTGCACTTTTGCCTCCATTTAATCTCCTCATTTGCATTAAGGGATATGCCTCCATTTAACCTCCTCATTTGCATTAAGGGATAAAGTCTGTTCTTTAATCTCAAGTCTCCTAAAAGTGTATTAGCATTGTAGAAAGTTAATCCACATATCACATTCTAGACTAGATATTGCATTTTATGTTAGCATTGTTTGGTCAATACATGGATGGTCTAAATGGACATCATCCTGGGGCTATAATAGGATTTCAAAATACTTAGAAGGCACTCCAAGTTATGGATGGTTGTTTCAATAAGTCATCAAAAAGACTAATTAAACTTTATACAAATGCTAGGCCACTTGGCCTGGAGAATTATTGATCAAAAATCTATAACCATTGTTTTTTAAAGCTCAAGTCACAAAGCACAATAGTCATTGGGGGCTTAACCGCAAAGCACAACAAAAGGCATGGGTATGTTTTCCTTTTTGGTGAGGCGCACTATACATAAAAGTACTATATAAAGAAGTGGAGGCATAGTTGAAGTGGAAATATGAAAAATAAATAAATAAATATATAAAAATCTAAACTAAACATAAAAAATTTTGCATTTAGCTTAGTAAATTTGATTTTTTTTTTAGTTAAAGAAGGAAAACACCTAATTATTACTATTTTTTAAGAATAATGAAAAAAGACCTAAGGCCCAAGGCTTTGAGCCTTGGAGCATAGTGTATTTGTGAGCCTTGTCTTTTCAAGGCAAGGCGCCAGACCTGCGTTTTGATCCTCGGCATGCGCCTGAGAGGGTTTTTTACAACACAGTCCACAACTAGGTATTGGCCTTAGATGTTAGAGTGTTGCTATAATATTAAATGAGTGTTGCTATAATATTAAATTTACCTTCGCCCATCAGATTAAACATTTGGGTTAACCGGTGATTTAACATGGTACCGAAACTCCTAAAGCCCAAATGCATTCAGTTGATCTAAGAATGGTGAACCTAAAGAGTCACCATCTTGAAAGGGTGTATTGAGAATCCCACATTGAAAAAATGGAGAGAATTCACAATCTTTACAAGATACATGGGCTACTCCTCTCATTGCCAATTAGTTTTGAGATAGAACATCATGTCATCTAATATGAAACTTTATAATGACCCAAACATCATTAGGGTCCCTAGACGACCCTCTAAACACTATGTTCCTTTCCCCCAAAGATTCCACATGATAGCACACACCCCTGCCAACCAAAAGAAATAATGCTTCTCACGTTAGGGAGGATGGAGAATTGAACCTCTAATTGTTAACGACTATTGAAATCATAAATATAAATCCCTTTTGAAGCGGAAGCCCACAGAGGGGCAAATAATTGAATACCAGCCCAAATATATGCACAGCAGAGTATTATTAAGTTAGCACATCAGGATAAACCACGTGCCAGTTAATGTTTACGAGGGATGCTTCCAAATAAGGCAAAATATTAAGCCTTCAAAGCACAGACACAAATGTGTTTGCAGTTGCGCATGTGAGCACATACACAAAAACAGTTCCAACACACACAACAAACCACACAAAGATCCAAGCAGTGTGCGTTAAATCTAAGGCTATAACCATCTATAACATTATGTTGATTCCAGCAGAGAAATGCAATGTACAAAATGAGGACAAATGTGAACTTACCATCTCATTTTCTTTAGGCTGGTGGAAACTAATTGATGCACTGTCATCACCTGTTTCTACATTTGATCCAGGAATCTCATTTTGCTTCGCTGTTGAAAGAAGTTCTTCCGTCAAAGCGATAACCTGCATTACTGCAACTTTAGCCCAAGTCCAATGTTTCTGTTAAAATATATTTTCAACTGTAAATTTCACAAAGAGCAGGTAATTATCCCCCAAAAAAAAAAAGAAGAATAAAACACAAGAACTTAAATCTCAGGATCAGCATCTGAAAGGAGGTCAGGGGAAGAGCAGACTGGCCATCACGAATGTTAGCACACCTGCAAGGGAACCAAGGTAAAAGTGATGTGCATCTTGATGAAGTTTCAAATTTTTCACACATATCCAATAATGATCACTTATGACCAGAGAGTAAAGCTCTGGAGCACATAAATGAAAGATACAACCCCCTCACCTTTTCCTCCCAAAAATGAAAATGGAAATCTCCACAGGGGCCATAACTCTTTCTTATTTCAACAACATGTTTCCTTTAAATGGAAAAAGGAAGACAGACAAAAGAAAGAAAGCAAACTTGACTGGAAACCCATATAATAAAAATAATAGTTCTGAGCGTTCTCTGATCCTTAGTGCTACAGCAGAAGGTGAACCTAAAAATACATTCAGCAGGAATATGAAGAGTACTAAACCATACACATGTGACGAGTTAACAAGGAAGGATGGACATACTAGGAGAGAAAAAATCAAACTACCTCTTCAAGCTCCTTTTCCATATCTATGTATTCAGAGTTGCCAGGATCATCATCTAACAGCTGTCTGACCTGGATCAGTATAAAAAGAAGTTATTTTACACAAGAACATACATACAAAACCAAACAAAGTGAGGAAGCCAAGAATTCATGTTGTTATGATCGACTGATAATTAAGAATTCGCCATAAAAACGTAATAATCATTCAGATGCTTAAACCCTGCTCAGGAATTTCAGTATCCAAAAAAAAAAAAAGTTATAAATAAAGAACAAGGACAACAGATAAAAACCTTATTAAACTAGTAAGTCCTAGAAAGAATCTTGATACTAATTTATGTGGATTAAGTTCTAAATTTCTAGGTTTAATGCAATTATCCGATACAGGTTTCATTTCCTCCGGATTTGCTGCAAATTGGCACTGCAACAGTCCAAGGTGGTGAGCAAACCCCTAATTCAGATACAAACTACTAGGAAGAACTCAAGAATGACAGCAGCAAAGGTTTAAAAGATCATAAATATCCAATTTTGGTTCGAATAAATTTGAAGAAAGAAAACCCCAGTAACTGAAACAAAATCATTTAAAAAAATGGAGAAGAGAAGCACCTGCTGAAGCTGGTCTTTGTAGGTAGAGAGATTATTAGCCAACTCTTCAATGCTTACATCTTCTCCTCCTTGCATTTTGGTAGAAGATGAATTCAGAAGTTGAAACTAAAAGAATTGTGTGTGGGAGAATATCTTGCAGGGAAGAACAGAGGAAGAAAAGAAAGGAAAAAAGAGCGTAAAATTGGAAAAATCAGAACGAGAATCGGAGGACGATCAAGAATAAGGCTCCACGATTAAGAACGAAGCCCTTTTGAGGCTCAGTGCTCGGGCTATGAAATCCGGGTCGGCCCAAAGTAGGGAACTTACGTTCTAATTTCCATCCCTCTTATACATGTCGATTTCCACGGATATATATAGCCATTCATTTTACGAAACTTTTATTTTATGAAAAATATCGATTTCAATAGATGTTTTTAAAAAAAAATTATAAAATAAAAAAAAAAAAGTAAATTTAAATTAGTAAAAAGATTATTTTTATTTTTAAATAAGTTAGCATGTCTATTATTTATATACATTTACATTAATGACATATTGTTGCTTATATTTTTTATATTTTATGTTTTTTTTACGATATAATGAAAATATCGATTTACTTCTCATGTCGCTATCAAACCCATGAAAATATAAAAATATGGATGAAAATATTGACATGTCCATAGAAATTTAATATTATGTCTATAATATATATAATATAGGGCAAACTACATTTTTGGTGTCTGCGGTTTGAAATTAGGACAAACTACACTTTTGGTACCTGAGCTTCGAGCTTGATATCTATTTGGTCCTTAAAGCTTTAAAAGTGACACTTGATTTATTGGGGACCATTTGGTTTACGATTTTAAAGATGCCTAGGGATCAAGGATGATTGGTTGTACATGAAAATGTTATCAATATTTTATAGTAACAAATTAGCTTTGTATTTTATTTATAAAATTAATCATGAAAACCTCTGTAAAATTTCGATAGATTAATTTATAAACAATAAATTCAATTCAAGGTTTTGAACAAAATTAATTATTTAACTATCAAATAATAATATCAATTAAATTATTAAATACAAATATTTGTATAATGAGTAATTTAGAATTAAAGTTACATGATTACATGATTTGACGTATCAATTTGATGAATTTATATAAATATGATGTATTAATTAATAAAACAATCAAAATCGGTTTAAAAAAATAAATATTTGTGAATAAAAATAATAAATTATAATTAATCAATAATAAACTAATTATAATTATAAAAAAAAATCTCATAAAATATTGATCATAATGACAACTAATTAACTACGTATATAATTTATCAATGAATAACATTATTAATGCATTTGTTCTTTATGGTTTATTATATAATTTATTTATTTATTTATAAATATGGAGTAGTTAAATTCAATTATTCTAATTTAAAATTTAATATAATTTTCTAAATTACAAATTAAATATTCATATATTGATTAATTTTAATAATATAAATAAAAGAATAAATTCATGGATTAAAATGGGAGAGATGGCGAGTATCAAGAAAGCTCATCCTTTGGGATGGGTATCATCCATGGGTATAAGGAATGCATGATAATAGCTTATTCTCATGCCTAAAGCTTCAATACTTGTATCAAACAAAGTGATGTGTATTCCTTATCCATTCACACCTTTATTTTCATCCCAATTTCTCAATCCAAACGTCCCTTTGAACTTTAACAAATAATTCTAAATGATTCTTGTTTTAAATTGATCGTAAGTCAACCAAAGGAAAAGTGGTGTGGTATCAATGAGTTGGCAAAATTAACCGACTTTAGAATATTTTTTTTTTATATATATTGTATTTATATTAGGTAACTTTTTTTTTTCTCTCTCACACTCTCTCTCCTCTTTCAGTCACCCAGAATTTCAAATACAAAATTTCACTAACAAATTATTTTTCCTAAAAAAAATTTAAAAATCAATCTACTTCACGCGCAATATTTTATAAATAGCCTAACTTGAACAATATTTCATAATTAGATTGTTGTAGATTTTTAGGACAGATTTAACCTTGTAGTACATTCTCTCTTATTTAATTTTCGTAGTATTTTATAATTAAACATCAAAGGAAGTCAAAATAAATTTAATACTAATTATTTAGATAGTGTTTTTTTTATTATGGTTAATCATTAGCTACGGAATATATCATCATTAATGAGTGTTTTTTATTTAATTGTTACTTATTTTATTTGTTAAGAAATATGTTATATATTCCTAAATCTTAGGAATATGTTAGGGTGGTTATGTTCCTAAAATTATTCACTTGTTATGAAACTTCTTCACACACAACGTCTAACTACGAGTGAAAATTGCAATAATTACCATACTTTAAGAATAGATTTTTCAATTTGTCCTAACATTATTATGATATAATATAGGACATATATTTGCAAACTGGCTAAATATAGATGTGACAAAGTAAGTGAGATATATATCTTAATAGAAATGAGGACAAAATTCTAATTGTATATATTTGAAATAAATCTTGTATATAGAAAAAAAAAAACTAAAGTGTCCACCATACTTGGAGATTATGAATTTTAAGCCAAAATTCAAAATTTGTAAAAAAAAAAATGTAAGACAAATTAGAGAAAAAGTAAAATCTCATCCTTTTGCAATGAGTTTTGAAAATTTTGGAAAAAAAAAAAACTACTTTAAGGCACATGATTTCCATATTTTTTTCATTTTGTGTCTGTTGATTTTTTTTTTTTTTTAGTAAAAATGTTAGAAATTAATGAGATATTGTGGACTTTTGGGCTTGATTTTTATGTAATATTGTAACTCATTAGGTCATTTATGAAAAAAATGGTGGACTTGAGACATTTATATAATTTGGCTTAGGCTATTAATCTATTAGTGTAGAAAACCCTTTTTATTTGAAAACATCAGCTCGAAAATTCATAACAACTCTATTAGTTTTTAATCATTTAAAAAAATCAATAATACACAAATATAGAAATCATGTGCATTAAATTAGTTTTTTTTTTTCCTAATTATTTATTTTTCTCACTCCTCATTAATTATCCTATTTTTTTCTCTCCCTCACCCATTACCTACAACACCTTTCCCATCTTCTCTACATTTTTTTTTCCAGTTTCAAATATATATAAGAGTTTTTTCGAATAATAGTTTATGTCCTAATTTATCGTGTTAGCCTTACTATTATATAATATGAAGTATATATTTCCAAAATAAGTATGTATATGACAAATTATGTGGAATATGTATTTCAATAGAAATAAGACTAAAATTAAAATGTAAAGTGTATATTAATACTTGTTCACTACAAGAAAAAACACTTTCAATTGCGCACAAAACGTGTTGCTCAAGGTAAAAAAGCGTCTATAAAAGTATTAACATATAAATGTACAAAGTTGCATCCATAATTATAAAAACAAGGGAAACAAGTATCTAAAACTAGAATTTATATTTAAATTGGGTTGAACAATCATTAACATGAAAACTGAGTGTTTCTTCAAACGGAGTAGTAAACAATAGAAATCATGACAATTTAATGGAAACAATAAACAAGCTTATAAAATTATTTATTAAAAAAAAAAAAAAAAAAAAAAAAAAAAAAAAAAACCTAATTGGAAACCATTAATAAACTTATCTACAGAACAATTTAAGCATAAAATTAAAAGAAAATAAAATATATTTTAAATATACCTTGTACATGTATTTTAAAATTAAATATATTTTAAAAGGTATATATTTTAAATATACCTTGTATATATACGTAAAAAAAAATGAAACACAAATGAAAATGAAAACTTGTAGCCATAATTATATATTAAATATACTCCTAAAAAGTTGAAGATTCTAAATTTTAAGTAAAAATCTTAAATTTGTAAAAAAAAAATAATAAAATAAAAAAAATAAGTATATATTTACAAAATGACTAAATATGCATCTCAATTTTAAATATGTGTGTTTACATGGCAAAATATGTGAAATATATATTTTAATATAAACAATACTAAAATTAAAATATGCAGTATATATTATATAACTGCTTTAAATTTGTACAAATTCTAAATATATTTGGAATAAACTTCGTATATATTTGAAATAAAACTCATAGATTATATAAGGAATGAAACATAGATGAACATGAATATTTGTAACAATAATTCTATATTAAATATGTAAAAAGAGAATTTTTATTTTTTAGAAATATGTAACTAATTGGAAATAATATCCAAAAAAAACTCCCAAAATCAAGAAAATAATATTAGGACAAATCTTGCATTAATGTAATATAAACCAAGTTTAATAAATACTAAATTTGATTTATTTTTTAAATATTTTAATTATAAAAGAATCTAAAATTTTAATATGAACAAGAATGTAATATAAAATAATACAAACATTTTCCTAAAATTAAGGGATATATACCATATTCGTTAATGAATCAAATAAAATATTATTCAATGAAGATATATGATCGACGATAACATATAATGAAATTAATTATTTAAAAAAAAAATCACCCAATGATTTTTACTAAAAACGTTTTGAATTATTTTAATATTTTAATTACAACATAATACGAACATTTAATAGGAAAGAGAGTGGTATTACAAGGTTAAAATTATTTTAAAAAAATCCAAAAATCTAGTTATTAAATATAATTAAAATTTAGAACATTTGTAAAATATTACTTTCGAAGTAGATCAATTTTATAAATGTTTCATACCGAAACAAAGTCATTTTGCAGCCTTATGTGCTGCATTGTCATTTAATCATATTTTTTTAAAGAAAAAAGTGAAAAAAGGGAAAATAACGAAATATACTATATAGTTTCTACTTTTCATGTGATTCTCATGGCGTTTAGTTTATAGTGTTAAGAAAATAGACGATTGAACAAATGACCAAAATAAAATGACGTTTTTTTAAAATAGTCAAACGTATTTTTCTTTGTGAAAATGGTCAAATGACTAATTTGATACTATATAAATTTTAATAATGAACATAAATACCCTTACATCTAATTCATATAATTATGTTGCATTTTGAAAAAGAAAACTAATAATTTAAAACAAGATCTAACAAACTTAATCAACCAAAATCTAACCTTAATTCTAAAACAAAAATATTATCTAAAATAATATCAAACACAATAAAAACTTTCAAATAGATGTAGATTCTGAATATATATATATATATATTATATATATATATATATAATAACTAGAATAATGTTGAAAGTAAAAAAAAAAAAAAAAAAAATAGACTTTGATTTTCACCCAAAAAAATTTACATTAATCATAAAAAATATTTAATTATAACTAATAACTCAAAATTTATACACGAAATAAATAAATACCTTATATTCAAAGTAGCTATCAAATATCTTCTACCCTCAACTCTAAAAATTTGTCTCATATTAAGTCCTATAAATACCATCTACTGTGACGCCCCAAAGATTTATACATATATATGATTATAAATAATAAAAAAGAAGGGTTAATAATTAAATTAAGGAAAAGAGAAGGGGAATTATGGTTATAATTGAGGGTTTAGGGAACCTCGATTTGCGTGCAAGAAAGAAAAAAAAAAATCCTTTTTTCCTTTTTTCCTTTTCTTCTTCCTCTTTCCAGCCCTCACGAAGATCCCCTTCACAGTACTTTTCCGCCACTGCCTCCTCAAATCTCAGCCCAGCGTGCCTCGTCGTTGTCAGTCACCGCCGCCCTTCAGGGTTTTCTTTTTTCTCTTCTTTTCCGGTCGGCCTCCTGCTTCCAACCGTGCGAGGAGCCGTGCTCGTCTTCGCTGTTGACCCAGAGTCGCGATCTTGTTGTGCTCTCACTGGTCCGTCGACCCGAAACGACGATCGAACAGTCGAAGTCTCTTCTTTTTCTCCCTGTCGCACCGTCCTCTCCGTCTACCAGCCACCGGTCTAAACCCAAGCGCCATCCGTCAGTCTTGGCGCGGCCGGCTCTAGTTACCGTCGGATCGCGGTGGTTCCGTCCGATCTGTCTGTTAGGGTAAGTTTCGGTTCCCTTTTGGCAGCCCATTGTCATTTGTAAGTCTTGGACCTAAGCTAATCTTCACCCATGGAATTTGTGGTTGGTTTTAGGAACGTGTAGCGGTGAAGGAATTTTCCAAGCGGAGTAAGGGTTTTTTTTGGGATAGTTCGTTATCCCGAGGTAAGTGGTTTACTGCTGGTATTACCCTAAGATCTTGATAAACCTGCTGGTCAGAAGGAAAATTCTCATGTCACTGTATGTATGAGTAAAATGTGCTAAAGTTTGATGTATGGGAACTGTGCTGAAGTTTGATGTATAGGCAACTGTGATAAAGTTTAATGTATGGGTAACTGTGATAAAGTTTGATGCTGATTCATGGCCTTGATTGCATGCTTATGTCTGTCTGAGATTTTAATGATTTTAATGACTGTTAGTGCCAGGATTCATGGCATTGATTGCATGCTTATATCCATTTGAGATTTTAGTGACTGTCAGTATTGTCACTGGGCTATGCACATCGCATGTTGTGAGCCTTTGGGCCCACACCTTATGGCTTATGTAGGTGTCCTTTTTGGGACCCACTTATGTTTATGCCTGTGACCTTTGGTGTCACTACTTATGAAAGAGTGCATTCGGGTTTTGCCCCTTATGCCTATGTCTACGCTTATGATGCCCTTGTGCACTTTGGTCCAATGGAAAGACTAACAGATTCTGATGGGCCAGTAGTGGGCCACTTACTGAGTATACTTTTATACTCACTCTTTTCTTTTCCTATTTTTCAGGTAAGGGTAACAATAGACCGGCGCATGACAAGAGAGATTTGTGACCTGGCCATTAGGACAACTTACTGCTTCTGCATTTAGTGTCATGTTTTGGAGTCTGGTTTAGAAGTTAGGCGATTTAAGCTCTCATGAAATATTCATTAATTTTATTATTTGACTATTTAATTATTTTTCATTTTAAAGTTGGGTTAGGTACCCCGAACAGTAAATTTTTATTTTATTTTATTTTTGTTTTAGTTTATTTATTATTATTTATTTATGTTTTCTTAGCTTTGCTCATTTGAGCATTATTAAATAAAATTTTGGCCACTTCATTTGTTTTTTTTAGAAAAAATAAAGGAATTGTACGGTTAAGCCTATGCATGCATGAAGTAGCGTCCTAGAAATAAGTAGGAAAGTAGGGTCGTTACAGTTGGTATTAGAGCCTAAGTTTTAGGTTCTGTAGACTGACTTACATCGTGAGTCCAATGTGTTCCTTATGGCCACAAATGAATCTTTTGTCATCGCCAGGTATGTTGTTTAAAGTCTTTTAGGGAAATATATATGAAATCTTACGTGTTGTGCAGTCATTTAATGGTTTACCATGCTAGCGTGTATTAAAGCATCGCGTGTGGTCACCAAGTATGGCGCCACGAACTAGAGGAAGGGACAGTCGAGGTAAGAAAGTAGTTAGGAAGCAGAACCCTAACCTGCAAGAACCCGAGGTGCAGAGCCAAGAAGTGTGGGACCCGCCACCTCGTGATCCTTCTGGGTCAACTTGGCAGAAGTTTAGACCAAGAAGCGGGTCTCGAGCTTTGACTGTGCCCCCGCCAAGACTGTCATCCTAAAAAATTCTAGTAGAATATATGGTTATGACTGCAGCTATTAGAAACGTCGTCAGACAGGCCGTGGTAGGACAGCTAAGGGGCATGGTGGCCGAGCAAATAGCTCAGCACGCACAGTCACAATAGGCGCCATCCTCGTCAGCCCCGTTACCACCAGTTCAGAATCAAAATAAGGCCATGAATTGGACCATGGCAGGCCCTTCTTTAGAAGTTGGATACCTACGATATTTCAAGAAGTATGATCCCCCGATGTTTAACGGGTCCATGAAAGACCCCACAAATGCAGAATTATAGTTGTCCACTGTTGAGGGGATTTTTCAGTACATGAGATGTCTAGAGGAGTAGAAGCTGTAATGTGCCACTTTCATTGATAATGCCAAATGCTAGTGGCGTTTGGTTGGGAGAATGATAGAAGCCAGTGGAGGCCAAGCCACGTGGGATCAGTTCAAGGAGCGGTTTTACGAGAAGTACTTCTCTACTCACGTGAGGTATAACAAGCAGGCGGAGTTCATGAATCTGAAGCAGAGAACCATGACAGTAGAGGAGTATGAAGAGGAGTTCGACAAGTTGTCTTGCTTCGCCCTTGATCTGGTGTCTACTGAAGCAAAGAGGGCTTAAAGGTTTGTGCAAGGACTCCAGGACGGGGTACGAGGTATTGTGCAAGCTCTGGAACCTCCCACCTATGCCACAGCTTTCCGAGCGGCAGCACGAGTGGGTTGTCCTTCAGGGATAGAGTTCTTGAAGTCTTTGACGGAGGAACCGGCCCCGGCTAGAAGAGGAAAGCTGAGCAGAAAGCTCCGGGACCTTTACAGAAGGTTCAAAGTACAAATAGGTCGGTAGGGCACGTCCAACAGTAGGCTACTACTTCAGGAGGAGTTTGGAGGGAAAGATCGGTGTGCAAGTCATGCGGNTGTGCAAGTCATGCGGGAAGCGTCATTGGGACGCTGTCTGATTGGCACAGGGACTTGTATTAGATGTAAGCAGATAGGGCATATGGCGGACCAATGCTCTAGTAGTGGTTTTGGAAGTGCGGGGAGTTCGCATCAAGGTAGTTCAAACCAACAGCAACAGCAGGGTCGGGTCTATGCCACCAGTCGTCGAGAAGTTGAGCACTCGGGAACAATGGTGATAGGTACGCTCCCAATCTTGGGACACTATGCCTTGGCATTGTTTGACTCTGGCTTGTCTCGCTCTTTCATTTCTTCGTTGTTCGTAAAACATGTTATGTTAGTTTTGGAACCCTTGGGTTATGTTTTATCAGTGTCTACACCGTCATGAGAGATTATAATAGCAAGTGAAAAGATAAAAGCGTGTCAGATGGAAATAGCGAACCGTACCCTTTATGTAACTCTGATAGTATTAGACATGCGTGACTTTGATGTAATTCTGAGTATGGATTGGTTGGTTGCCAACCATGCTAGTATAGACTATTCTCGGGAGGAAAAAATGAATTTTAACCCCCCTAGGGAAGCCAGGTTTAAGTTCAAAGGGGCTGGGATGGTAGTTTTACCCAAAGTGATTTGGTAAAGGCTAAGAGGTTGATTAACCAATGTGTCTGGAGTATCTTGACTAGCGTAGTTGGCACAAGAGAAACCGAGACTGTTCTAACCTCTGAGCCAGTTGTGAGAGATTATACCGATGTATTTTCAGAAGAACTTATAGGATTTCCTCCACCAAGGGAGATTGATTTTATGATCGAACTGGAGCCAGGCACTATTCCTATATCCAAAGCTCCGTATAGAATGGCTCCGGCAGAATTGAAAGAATTGAAGGTTCAATTACCGGAACTGCTTGATAAAAGGTTCATATGACCCAATGTTTCTCTATGGAGTGCACCAGTGTTGTTTGTGAAGAAAAAAGATGGGTTGTTACATTTTTGCATAGACTACAGGAAGTTAAATAAGGTGACCATCAAGAACAAGTACCTGTTTCCTAGAATCGATGACCTGTTTGACCAGCTACAGGGTGCTACTGTATTTTCCAAGATTAACCTACGGTCAGGTTACCATCAGCTGAGGATCAGAGACAGTGATATTTAGAAGACTGCATTCCAATCCAGATACGGGCATTATGAGTTCATTGTAATGTTTTTTGGTCTGACCAATGCTCCAACAGTATTCATGGATTTGATGAACCGGGTGTTCAGGGACTTCCTGGACATCTTTGTAATCGTTTTCATCGATGACATATTGATCTACTCCAAGACAGAGGCGGAACACGAGGAACATCTTCGGAAGGTCCTAAGAACGTTGCGGGAAAACAAACTGTATGCAAAGTATTTTAAGTGTAAGTTATGGCTTCGAAAGGTGTCCTTTCTTGGGCACGTGGTGTCGGAGGATGGGGTTTCAGTAGATCCAGCTAAAGTTGAGGTCATTACCAATTGGCCCCGCCCTATGATGGTCAGGGAGGTGTGCAGTTTCCCGGGGTTAGCTGGGTACTATCGTAGGTTTGTAGAGAATTTCTCTAGCATGGCCACGTCGTTGACTCAACTAACCAGGAAGGGAGCTTCGTTTGTTTGGAGCAAAGATTGTGAG